>NC_056745.1:212579255-212601755 GCF_019279795.1 Protopterus annectens
TGTAGTCGCTTACCTTACCCCAAATCTCGTTTGCAGCCTTCACATTCGGATGTGGTCGCTGATATCTCTCAAGCTTTAGTGTGGTATTGTGTGTGATATAGCATTTTAACTTTTCCATAACCCTTTCTAGTTATATTGTGTATTTCTCCCTTACCCTTTGTACACTTATCGATGTATTCCTCATTTACCATGTTAGTACAATTTTCTATCTTAATACCCTTGTGGTAATTTCATTAATTACCATTGTTGGTAATTCCCTTTTCACTTTCTTTCTTTCTTCTTTACAAAACAAAAATTCTTTTTTTTATTGTTATTATTATTGATGTAGTTCTTTTTCCTGCTTCAGTATGGCTGAAAAATCATTTGGTCTTAAATGTAAAGATTGTGGCATTAGATACCTCTGTCCGATGCACATGATTCATGTGTGTATTGCTTAGGCCCAGCTCATTTAAAAGAGCCATGCGATTTTTGTAAGGCGTTTTGTCCACGGGCTTTAGTGAATCGCAAGAATAAACTAATTTTAAAAGTTTTGTTAACCTTCTGCTTTTTTGGAGACTATCTATCTGGAGCTCAAACCTCAAAAAAAAAATCAGATAAGGAGAAGTCCAAAAAGCGAACTTTGGACCCTTCCAGATCATCCTCTCCTAGCTCGGGCACAACTCTTGAACTTTCTTCTAAGGTGTCCAAGCAATCAGATCCAAGTTCCACAGTTCCGAAGACTAAATCCTCAGATCTGATAACTCCTGACAAGAGATCCTTGTCATCGGATCCGACACACTAGAAGCTGAAGCTCCGTAGGACCTAATATGCCTCATCTCTAGACCCTGTCCGTTCACCTCTATCATCACTATTTTTAGAGAGACACCATCATTCTAGGACCCCTTCAGTGACCTCCTCTTCCCGTTCTTCCAGGAGTCTGACAGAAACAGATGTGGATAGAATAAAGAGGAAATTTCCATTGGCCCAAGTTCAGATGGGAGTTCTCCGTGCTGTTACCCCCCTTCTGGTCTGGCGACCTTTACCAGTACTACTCCACCTCTCATGGCTCCTTCTCCAATCCAGCCTATGACTTCGGAGCTCCTGGATCTGAGACTTCTGGAACCATCTTTGTCAGATCCAAATAGTGTGGTATCTTCTGCTCCAATACCCTCTGTGAGTAGACACGCTGTGATCATGTTAAAGCTAGATGACTCGAGTTGCAGAGCCATTGCCGGATCTGAGGTGTTGGAGCAAATCTGAAGTTGCCTAAGCCATCTCTGCCCCTCGGAGCCTCAGCTTTGCTCAGCTCCTACCTCTGCCTCGGGTGCACTGCCTTCAGGTCAGAAGGAACTGACGGTTTGGAAGCATGTCTTCTCGGCACTGTCGATTTCCTTCTCCCCAGGGCATTCTGCCTTTGAGGTAGTGGAGAGAGTATTCTCTACTGGTAGAAAGATGACCCCCCCCCCCGATCCATCTTCCCATACTCATATGTCTTTGCGCTGGAGACTCAACATTCTACTCCACAGGGACAGCCAGCCCAAAGTCTCCAGCCTATCCAGCAGGGTGTACTCATGTCATCTTGCCAAAAAAAGTCCCTAGGAAGAGAAAGTGCAAGAGGAGACACTTAGAATCTCCTCAAGAGTCTGTCTGTCACAAAAGATATCGATTTTGATGAGGGAGAAGGGTCCCCAGGATCACCACCTGATGACGTCTCCTTTGGAGTCATCCTGGAGATCTTTAAGCAAAGGGGTGGTTGGTGTACCAGTAACCCTTCTCAGGAGGAATTGGTATTCCTGAAAGCATTTGGGTCTTGCCCATCTACCTTCTGGGTGACTCCACCCACTGATGAGCTCATTGATTTGATTTCTAGATGGGTGTGTGGAAGGAACCTGACACTGTTGAGCTGAACCCCAAGAGACCAGATAGGATCCTGGCACCACCGAAAGGAAGAGAATTTTGGAACAAAGAAGTACCAATACAAAGAACGAACTCTTGGAACAAAGGTCATCTGTCCATCCCCCTAACAGGAAGTCCAGGACATTGAACAGGTTTGGGAAACGTGTATATGCTTCACTGGCTTTTGCAGTCAGATTTATTTGGCACACTACGCCAGTGTTCAGAGGGATTTGATAAAAGCTGTCTAGATCTCTCTCTCTCTCTCTCTCTCTCTCTCTTCGGGTCCTTTACTTCTGAGAGAGTCCTATATTGCCTCACAGTTGGCTACCTTACAGTCCATTTCCAATTCATCCATGAGGTTCCTGGATCCAAGGACTGAGGTCCTTTCACATGCAACTGAATGTATCTCAAGGGTGGCAGGTTCAGGCATTTCCATTAGGAGACATGCTTGAATGCACTTGTGTGATTTTGCGGAGCCCTTCAAGTGCTCCTTCATCAATGCTCCCTTTGTTGGAAGTTCTTTATTTGGCCCTAAAGTTAAAGAGACACTATCCATGTGTGAATAGGATGGTAAAACCCTGTCTGCAGTGGACTTAAGTTTTTCGACTCCTCAAAGAATTTTTTCTAGGAATGAACGAGGTGGTCGAAAAATATGGTTCAGAAAGCTCCAGGGTCCTTTTCATGGTCCACATGTTAATGGAAAACGCTGCCCACTTGGCAGAGGAGGCCTGCAGAACCAGGGGTCCAGAGATGCTTTCTCTGACAGACCCTACCAGTGCTTCTGAAAGGAGGCTCAATTGTTCATCTCTGGAGGCAGTCGAGGGTCGTCTATCCCTGCACCAGGGAGCCTACTAGACATTATAAAAGCTATATGGGTGCAGAGGATTATTTATAGAGGATATATAATACCCTTTTCCCTCCCCATCCTTTAACAGTGAACAAAATTCCTAATGTTCCATCCAGTCAGAGGTAAGCAGCAGCACTGGAAATAAAAAAGCTGCTAGAAAAAGAGAGTCATCCAGGAGGTCCCCCCCCCCCCCCCCCAGACCAGAAAGAGTCTGAAACTTGCTGAAATTTCTTTTTGGTGTCAAAGAAAACAGGGGACTGGAGGGCAGTTTTGGATCTTAGCAATCTGAACAAATCAGTTCAGTATACAAAGTTCTGGATGGTCACAGTTCAATTCATCTTGACTTTCATGCACAATGACGACTGGATGTGCTCAGCAGATCATCAGGATGCGTGCTATCACATAAAAATGAATTGATAATACAGAAGATACCTATGCTTCAAGCTGGGAGCCAGTCATTACCAATTCAGAGCTTGTCCCTTTGGCCTCACCACAGCCCCCATGGTGTTCACCAAATACATGGCAGTAGTAGCAGCTCACTTGAGACTACAGGGATTCTGGGTGTTTCCATACTACTGGCACATAACCACTCCGACCAGGCATCTTCTTTAAAAGCATGAGATTATGTGCTCCAGCTTTGCTCTCATCTAGGAATTACTATCAGTCACAACAAATCTCAGCTAGAACCATCTCAGACTTTGGAGTTCATAAGGGCCTTGTACCATACAGTATCCGTGACAGCCTCCCTTCCCTTACCGTACCAAGGGTACAAACCATTTAATTTCAAGTTAAAAAGATAATTTAAAATTCTTCTCTATCAGCTCAGTTGATTCTACAAGCCTTGGAGTCGCTGTCCACTGCGATAGTTGTGGTTCTGTTAGCAAGATACTATATGAGAATTCTTCTGTGGACACTGGCAACTCAGTGGTCTGTTCTACAACCTATGTCCACCCAGATCAGAATAACTCAAGCTTGCAAAAAGTACTTCTTGTGGTGGATTCGCTGAGATCAGGTATTACAAGGCCGTCCCTTCATTTTTGCTCATTCCAAAGACATATTGACCACAGATGCTTCCCAAATTGTGTGTGGGAGGCACTTCTTGGGAAAGATAGTACAAGCCATCTGGTCCGCCAAAGAGGCCAACATGCATATCAGTGTCCTGGAAATGAGAGCAGTATTGCAGACCTTTTAAGACTCTCTCTCTTTTGGGACTACAATTCAAATGGACAATATGTCAGTGGTATGATACATCAGCAAACAAGGAAGGAACCAGATCTTACCCCTTGTTTCGGGAAGCTCTCAGAGTGTGGCATTGGGCAATCTCATCCAGTCAATTTCTGATAGCAATGCACATTCCGGGGAAATCAACATGATAGCAGACAAGCTGAGCATTTTTTTGCCTCACGGGTGGTCTCAACATGAAAGTTGCAGAAGACATATTCCATAAGTTGGACCAACCTTGCTGCGACCTCTCTGCATCCCCCCTCAACAAGTGTAGCGGATTCTTTGCCCTGATCCCCCCAGTGGGGGAATCACCAAGAGATGCTTTCCTCCATGGTTGGCCCCTAGACTCCTTTACGTGTAACCCTCAACCCCCCCCTAATCCCCTTGTTTCTCCAGATAACATCTAGATTGAAGAGCACAGTCATCCTTATTGTACCTTATTGCCCTCGTCAGATTTGGTCTTCCTTTCTTTGGCCTCATCTAGCTCGCCCATCATGGATTCTGGATCCAGTTGCAGACTTCCTGTCTCACCTGACAGGAATATTTCACCTGGACATTTCAGACCTAAAGTTGACAACATGGTTTCTCTGATGGTCATCGTGTTACCCTGCTGCAGTCATCACACTTGGGTTATCCTGCCATCAGGCGGTTCCGCAGTCGGCCTGAGTTCCAAAGTCTTGGTCCAGCATCGGTTGCTGTCGCTTCTTCCCTGACGTCAGTGCGCCAAGGGTATACAAGAGGCATCCAACGCCATTTTCTTCAGTCTTTCTTGCCGCGCGGTGCCCGAAGCAGAAGCTGTTCGCAAGTGCTGGTCGGCCGACACCTGAGATTTTCGATTCGAATTTCTGTCCGAAGTCTTCAATAAAGCCAAGTACCCCGTTGGGGAACCTTTTCTTGCCTCAGTCCGATGTCAGAAAAAGTTAACAATTGCATTTCTTGTGGGAAGCAAATACCTCATAAGGACTTCCATTCTTATTGTATTCCTTGCCTAGGCCCAGACCACAACGTCACAGGTTGTCGGTTTTGTGCTAGGTTTAATAAACAAACTATCAAATGCCGATGTTCTTCATCTCACATTGCTGCAGTCATAATTGTGGGTAGTCCGCTGTCCTCGGTCGGCCCGAATACCAAAGTATTAGGCTGGCGTCGGTCATGGGCGCTCAGATCTGACGTCAGTGGGTCATGGTATTAAAGCGCATGACCGACATCATATCCTCAGTCTTTTTTGCCGCATGGTCCGAAGCAGAAGCAGCGTTTGCAAGTGCCGTTCGGCATTCTGAAATTTTCGTTTTCTGAGTTTCAGACCGAAACCAAGTTGGGCTAAGTACCCCATTGGGGAATATTTTTGTTTTTTCTTGCCTCAGTTAATTCCGGATGTCAGAAAAAGTGAATAATTGTATTTCTTGTGGGAAACAGATACCGCATAGGGATTACCACTCTCTCTGTATTCCTTGTTTGGGGCCTGAGCACGACGTAGTCGGGTGTCGCTTCTGTGCTAGATTTAATAAGCGCACCATTAAACGTAGGTTAGATTGCGCTAGGCTTGTCTTCGGTAAGCGGTGTAATTACAATATGCCGTCGGATCCTCCGACGCCCGCTACCGCTAAGAAGCGCAAGGAAAAGTCGTTAAGGTCCAAGCAGGATGAGTCGTCCGTTCCGGACGCCGGTTCTTTAGAAACTACGGTGGAATCTGTAGATCCAGCCGAGGTTTCAGTTGAGTCTCAGGGGGAGCCATTCATTTTGCAAGATGTGGCCTCTCAGGAGTCAGGTCAGGCTGAGGGCGCCTCTCAGGTTACTGTACTCCCCTCTTTGCCTAAGGTGGTTAGGCCTTCTCCTTCTGTCTCTAAGGTACCTTCCAAGGTCAGGCCTGGTTTTCCTTCCTCAGGTGTCAGTCCTAGTTCTGCAGGTTCTGTACCTAAAAAACACATGCTTAAAATGGCAGAAGATTTGATTTCCTTAATCAGGGGTTCTATGCCCCCTCCAGATAAGAGGCCTAGGGTGGAGCCAGAGGTGGAAAGTTTGGAACAGGCTTCAGATTACTCAGAGTCTTCGGCTGAAGACATTCAGGATTTTCCTCCTTATTCTGATTCAGACGCAGAGGATTCCTGTCCTTCTGCTTCCCCTCCAGAGGATTTTTTCTTTTTCAGAAACCCTGCATTCTATGAGGGAGCATTTTAAATGGGAAGGTCAGGATTTCTCGGATTCCTGAAAGAGGCTTAGGGAATTTTTGTTTTTACCACAACATCGGCCCTTAGCTATACCTCCTGTTTTGGATGTTGTTCAGGATGTTTTCTCTGAGGCTTCCCTTAATCCAGACTCTTTGCCTCCTGCGCCAGTTAAACCAGATAGGTATTACAGAGTGCCTGAGGCTCATAAATATCTGTATAAGAGCCCAAGGGCTGACCCAGAAACTATTAGCCAGGGACCTAAGGGTGTCAGGGCTTCTGTTATAAAGAATCTGGTTCCTATGGATAAAGATTCTAGAGCTTTGGATAGGTGGGGTAAGAAAGTGTACACCTCTTCCACTCTAGCAATGAGGGCTTTGAATTGCCAGTTTCATATGTTGAAGTACCAGAATTTTCTCCTTACTCAGTTAAAATCTAAGGTAGATGCTTTGGCAGAGGGCATAGAGTGTAAGGAATTACAGGATTTGGTTCATGCCTCTGATCAGGTGGGTAAGCATTCTTTGCAGTGTGGTTTCGATGCTTTACAGGCTTCTTCCAGGGTGGCTGCCACTGGATCAGTTATTCGCAGGCACGCCTGGCTTAAGGATCAGAATTTGTCAGAGCATGTTAAAGCTAGAATTTTAGATGCTCCTTTACAGTCTGAAGTTTTGTTTGGTTCTCCTGTGGAGTCTGTCTTAAAGAAAATGGAAGACAAGGCTAAGTCTATGCAGACTGTTAAATATTTTTTGCAGGTGCAGCCCCCTAAGTTTAGCAGGAATTGGCCTACTAAGGGATGGGCTTACCCTTCTTCTGATTTACAGTCTAGGGGCAGATCTAGGCGTGGTAGGGGCAGAGCTCAGAGTTCTTTCAGGCCTAGAACGTGGAGTTCCCCTGCACAATCTACAGGTGAGGGCAGGGGCCAGTCCTTTCGTAAACAGGCCCAATGACCTGCATCTTCAGCTGCCAGATCCCTCCTGTCTGGCAGCACCTTTGGGAGGAAAGTTGGCTCTCTTCAAGCAAAATTGGTTTTTAGTCACCCAGGACAAATGGGTGTTGGACATTATAGACCGAGGCTACAAGTTTTATTTCCACACATTGCCTCCCTTCAAGGGCATGCCAGACGTTCCTCCTCAGCAAAGGGTAGAGGCTCACAAACAGATTTCTTTACTTCTTCAAATGGGGGCTATACAGCAGGTCCCTCTGTCAGAAGTGGGCCTAGGATTTTATTCTCGCCTGTTTCTTGTACCAAAGAAAGGAAACACTTGGAGGCCAATTTTGGATTTATCTATCCTCAACACATACCTGGACATTCCAAAATTCAAAATGTTGACGTTGCAACAACTTCTGCCTCTGTTGGGCAAAGATCACTGGATGGTAACTCTGGATCTCAAAGAGGCTTATTTTCATGTTCCTATCAGGCCCAGTTGCAGGAGATACCTGCGTTTTCGGGCTGGGACTTTACATTATCAGTTCTCTGCATTGCCCTTTGGCTTATCTACTGCGCCCAGGGTGTTCACAAAGGTTCTGGCTCCGGTGATAGCCTTCTTAAGGTTGAGGGATACAAATTTATCCTTATTTGGACGATTGCCTGATTCTTGCTCAAGACAAAAACAAGCTTCTTCACCATCTACAGTATGTTATGGCAGTGTTAAGGTGCCTAGGGTATTCTGTGAACGAAACAAAGTCCAGTCTAGTACCCTCTCAGGAAATGTGCTTTCTGGGTGTGAGACTGAATACAGCTTCCCAGATGGCCTTTTTGACCCTGGACAAACAAAGAAACCTTACACTTTACTTCCAACAATTGTCTCTATGGTCCAGGCTGACTGCAAGGACAGTCCTTCAAGCCTTGGGGTTCATGGCATCTTGTATTCTGGTGCTTCCCAATGCCAAACTGCATATGAGGAAGCTACAATGGTATCTCAAAAATGTATGGACACAACACTGCCACGATCTGGGCACTGTCATTCAGATAATACCTTGCATTCAAAAGGAATTTTTGTGGTGGGCTCAGGAATGTCACCTAAACAGGGACTCTCTGTGACCCGACCAGAGGCGAGTCAGATCTTAACGACAGATGCCTCGGACAAGGTTTGGGGAGCTCACCTCAATGGAAAATGGGTTCAAGACACGTGGCCTGCCAGACTTCAACATTTACATATCAACTTGAAGGAGATGTTAGCAGTCCAATTTGCATTGATGGCTTTCAAGGATCTACTTCACCCAGGACAAGTGTTGATTCAAACAGACAACACAACTGTCATGTGGTACATCAACAAGCAAGGGGGAACCCATTTGTACCCTCTTTGCAGGCAAGCTATGGATGTTATGTGATCCTATCTCGCCTACATTCTGAATGATGGGTTCGGAGCCGATCCCTCGGCTCCGACTCGGCACGCTTATGCCAAAGAGCGAAGTCTCTTATTGGCTGAGCTTATTATATCCCAGGATGCACCACTACCATTCCCCCAGATCTCGTTTGCCGCTTCCCTGCGAAGACGTGGTCTCGAGCTGGCTGGGCTAAGTAGTTTATTAAACTAACTTTTCTGTCAGTTTTTCGCTGTTTTTTCTCACAAAAGCTGTTTTAACAGCTATCGTTAACTTTGTGTACGATTTGGACTTGGATTTGTTGTGTGTGATTGAGTTCAGTTTGTTTTCGGCCCCCCTCCATTCAGGGCCTTCCCGGACTGTTAATATTTAATTACAGGGTCTCTAATAGTTGTTCGAATTGGATTAGAGTTACCTGTTCTTTTTACAGGAAGAGTCGGCTTTATTTATTACTGTAAGCTTATATCAGTAGTTAAAATTTAGTGTACTTTCCTGTCAGAGTGACTAGATTTGTGTATCAACATGTCTCAACCCCATAGGCCTTCGGGCTTTAAGAAATGTTCTAAATGTGCTTTTAAGATGTCTGTTACAGATGACCATCTACTGTGTGTGTATTGTTTAGGGGCAAAGCACTTGCAGGAGTCATGCAGCGTATGTCACGCCTTTTCCTCTAGGGTCCTCCAGGAGAGGAAAAATAAATTGATTCTCAAAGGCTTGATTAAATCCTCTCCGACTCCTGCCAAAAAGAAAAGGGCTTCGGCTCCGACCAGTCCGTCGGACCCGACTGCCAAGAGACCTAGGCAGGCCTCTCCTTCGGCTCCAAAGACTTCGGAGCCGAGGTCGGAACGGTCTGCCTCGATGCCTCCAGTATCTACTCCTCGGGCTTCGGAGCCGATGGCTGGGGCATCGAGAGGCGGGTCACCTTCGTCGGCTCCACTGCTCTCGGAGCCGACAAGGGTCGCCCGCTCAGACACTTCCTCCTCGGCGCCGAAGTCTACCTCGGCACCGATGGAATCTGGTGTGTGTTTCCTCGGCGCCGATTCTCATCGAGTCGCCTGAGCCGGTCCCCTAGTCCCGTGGGGCAGGGAGAGGTCATCGAACCCGTTCTGTTTCCTCTCGGTCTTCGAGAATGTCGGATTCTGATATAGACAGGGTGCTCCAAAGACTTTTCCAGTCCCCAGTCTTCCAAAAATTTGTTTCGGTTCCGACCCAGTTGGCCTCGGAGCCGATGACCATGACCCACCCCATTGCCATTCCTCCTCCGACTGCTTCGGCTCCGTCGGAGCGGGTGCTCCTGGAGCCGGTGGAGATCTCAGGGTCGGCTCCGACCCTTACTCCAACCCGGGCCCTCGGGTCCGAGTTTGGTACGCGGACTTCTTCGGCTGGACCCGAGGGTGATGTTTCGGGACCTTTGCTTTCGGTTCCGAGCCTCCCTCTCGGTGCTTCGGCTGCGGGACTTCCGTCTGCCATCATGGCCCCGGAGACCGGATTCTCCCAGGATTCTGGGGGTCCGGCTTTCAGGGCCATGAGGAGTGCCTTGGCCAAATCCTCTTCGGCCATCTCTCCGGTTCTACCAGCACCTTCCCTGGGCGTGGAGACTGGGTCTTTGGCAGTTCCCCTGTCCGTAGCCAGCGGAGCCCCGAGGCCTGAGGTTACCCCCAGTGGGGGTTCCCCTCTACCTGAGGGTTCTTCAGAGTCATCTCCAGAGGAACCCCCAAGGAAGAGATCGTGCAAGAGGAAGCACGTGGACTCCCCCGAGTCTATTACATCGGACACGGATATGGATGATGCGGAGGGGTCCCCTAAGTCGTCCTCGGACGATGTCTCCTTTGCAGACATCTTAGAGATCCTCAAACAACGAGGCGGCTGGATGTCCAAACCCCCCTCTGCGGACGAATCAGTGCTCCTCAAGGCCTTTGGGGCTCAGCCCTCCGCCTCCTGGGTGTCTCCGCCCTTCAACGAGCTTCTGGATTTAGTTTGTCGAAGGGCGTGGGAACACCCGGATACCGTGGAACCAGTCCCTTCTCGCCCAAACAAATTCTTATCTGCTCCCCGAGAAGGCGTTCCTTACTAAAGGCGTGGCTGTAGATGCCATGGTGGTGGCATCTGCTACACAACAGGACGTGGCAGAGGCTTCAACGTCCATCCATCCTCCTAATAAGGAGTCTAGGAGTATGGATAGGTGCGGAAGCGCACCCTGACTTCAGCGGCCTTTACTTTAAGGTCTCTGAATTATTTGGCACATTTTACCAGGCTTCAGAGGGATCTGGTCAAGGAGTTGTCAGACTCCTCTCGGGTAACCTACCTGAGCAGCTAGCCCAGTCCGTTAGCTCTCAGTTGGCTATCCTTACGTCAATTGCTAACTCGTCCATGAGGCTCATTTCTTATGCGGCCGAAGGGGCGGGTAGAGCGGCAGGCACAGGCGTTGCTTCACGTGACAAGCCTGGCTCCGCTTATGTCAGTTCGGAGGCCTTCAAGTCTTCCTTCGCCGACGCTCCCTTTGATGGGTCCTCATTGTTTGGACCCAAGGTGAAAGACACCCTTACCCGCTGTGAGCAAGAGGGAAAAACGTTATCTGCCGTAGGGGCCCGTTATTCCACTCCCTTCGGCCTTACCCCAAGGCCAAAGGAGGGGGAAAATGTGGTTCGAAAATCTCGCAAGTTTTTCTCCCAACAGCAGGAATATTCCCGTCCAGAGGCAGAGGGCGGGAAATTTTTCAGGAGACGCCGTCCCAGAGGCGGCAGAGGGCCCCGCAATTCTGGAGACCGCGAGTCCTTTCGTGGCTCTTCAGCCTCCCATACAACATGAGGGATTGCCCGGCTGTGCTGCTCCGGAGCCAGTCGGGTGTCGTTTTGCCAAGCACCTAGAAGCCTGGGAGTCAATCACTCAGGACAGATGGGTGCTTCGGATAATTGCCGGAGGTTACACCATCCCATTCAAGTCCTCACCCCCTTCGTCCAAGAGAATCCCGGACCCACCACCCAGTCAAAGGGAAATAGCAGCCGCAGAAGCTTCAAAGCTGCTAGAAAAAGGAGTCATCCAACCGGTCCCCACAGACCTAATCGGATCAGGAAATTACTCCAGGTTCTTTTTAGTGCCAAAAAAGACAGGGGACCTGAGACCAATATTGGATCTCAGCAGACTAAACCTATTCGTCACGAAATCCAAATTCCGAATGGTCACGTTACAATCCATTCTCCCGTTGTTGGAGAAGGATGTTTGGATGTGCTCCATAGACCTCAAGGACGCCTATTATCACATACCGATACATCAGGCGTCCAGAAGGTATCTGCGCTTCAGCCTGGGAACCAGTCATTACCAATTTTGTGCTCTGCCCTTTGGTCTCACCACAGCCCCCAGGGTGTTCACCAAGTGTTTGGCAGTAGTGACGGCTCACCTGAGGAGTCTTGGATTCCAAGTGTTTCCCTATCTCGACGACTGGCTCCTGACTGCCACCACCAGGCATCTACTTATGGACAACCTCAAAGCCACCATCTCCTGGGTGTTTCCTAGGGATTACATTCAATTGGTCAAAGTCTGTCTTGCTGCCCTCTCAGCGCATAAAGTTTATAGGAGCAGAGATAGACTCAAGATTGATGCGTGCCTTTCTTCCTGCCGAAAGGATTCGAACTTTACAGGGCCAAGTTCTAGCTCTGATCTCAAGATCCAAAGCCCCAGCCAGGATGGTCCTACAGGTTCTAGGCTCAATGTCTGCCACGGTACTTTTAGTTCCTCTAGCAAGGTTACACATGAGGATTCTTCAGTGGCTCTTATCAACTCAATGGTCCTTCCAAGATCTTCCCCTCAATCATCACATCATGATTACGGAAACATGCAAAAGGGACCTTCGCTGGTGGCTTCAGACATCCAACTTGGATCAGGGAAAACCCTTTGTTCTCCCCCCTCCAGCGGTTACCCTGACGACAGATGCCTCCCAGATAGGGTGGGGGGGGCATTGTCTGGGCAGGCTAGTTCAGGGATCCTGGCTTCCGGACGAAGCTCTTCTCCACATCAACGTGTTGGAGATGAGGGCTGTACTTCTATCCCTACAGGCCTTACACAAGTTCCTTCCTCAGGGCATCATCGCCATCCACACAGACAACATGTCGGTGGTTTGGTATCTGAACAAACAAGGAGGGACCAGATCGTATCCCCTTTGCAGAGAGGCCATGAGAGTGTGGGAATGGGCTGTAGCTACCAACCGCTTCTTGGTAGCGACCCACATCCCGGGAAAGTCAAATGTATTGGCGGACAAATTAAGCAGGACAATTCTCTCTCCTCACGAATGGTCTCTAAACCGCGCAGTAGCAGCCCAGGTTTTCAAGAGATGGGGGACGCCGTGCTGCGACCTATTTGCGACTCCACAAAACACCAAGTGCCAAAGGTTCTTCTCCTTGATTCCACATCAGGAAGTACCAGCCATGGATGCTCTAGCGCAACCTTGGCCAACAGGGTTGCTTTATGCCTTTCCTCCAATTCCACTCCTTCCCAAAGTTATTCAAAAAGCTTCTCAGCTAGGGTCTTCAATGATTCTGATTGCCCCATTCTGGCCTCGTCAGATATGGTTTCCTTACCTGAAAAAGCATGCAGTGGACGATCCGTGGACCTTAGACATGATCCCGGATTTGCTAATCCATCAGTCGGGACATTGGCATCAGTCCCTTCGATCTCTGAAATTGACAGCTTGGCTCCTCCACTTCCAACTTTAGTTAGAAGTCACACACTAGACCCGGAAGTTGTTCACATTTTATCTTCGGCCCACAAACCTACCACTAACAAATTGTACCTCAGTAAGTGGAAGAGGTTTGCTATCTGGGCTCAACTCAAGGGCTTAGACCCTATCACTGCTCCTGTCCCAGAGGTTTTGAAATTCTTAACATCCCTATTTAATCAGGGATCTTCTGTCTCAACTATTAAAGTTCAACTAGCTGCTATCTCTAAATTCCATGAATCCACGGATCCTCCTTTGATGAGCAGCAGATTATGCAAAACATTCATTAAAGGTGCGAGCCTGTTAAGACCACCAGTTTTTCATCCTGCACCTCCGTGGGATCTTGATTTGGTGCTGCGCGCATTAACATCTCCCCCCTTTGAACCGGCTGCTACGTGCGAGTTAAAATATCTGTCATGGAAAACGGCATTTTTAGTGGCTATTACTTCGGCAAGAAGGGTCTCAGAGCTTCAAGCCCTGTCTATTAAACCACCGTATTTGATTTTCCACAAAGATAGAGTATCTCTTAGGCCTAATCCATCCTTTGTCCCAAAGGTCTGCTCTAGTTTCTGTCTTCAACAATCTCTAGAACTACCAGTTTTCTTTCCAAAATTCTCTAATGAAGCAGAATACACTCTCCATAAATTGGATGTTCACAGGCAATTACGCTTCTATTTAGACAGGACTCAGCAACCGTAAGTCAGACCAGTTGTTTGTGTCCTTCTCAGATAATAAATTGGGCCAAACCATCACAAAAGCTACAATCTCAAAATGGATCAGAGATTGCATAACTCAGGCCTATTCTTCTTGAATAAGCAACTTGCATCATCTATCAAAGCTCATTCTACCAGAGCTATGGCTACTTCTATAGCTTTTCATTCCAAGCTCGCTATTTCGAAATTTGTGCTGCGGCTACTTGGTCCAATCCGCACACTTTCATTTCCCACTACAAATTGGATGTGGCCTCTAAAGGACGAGCTTCATTTGGTTCCACGGTACTCAGGAGTGTTTTCCAGTGAGCCACCCAGGATTCAGGTGCTAGGGACGCTGTCCCATCATTCAGAATGTAGGCGAGATAGGATCACATAACATCTTTTAGTTATGTACTCACCATAACTTCAGATGTTTGGGATCCATCTCGCCTACATTCCTGATACCCACCCTCCTTCCCCCTGCCTTGCAGATCAGAAGAGATTGAACGGTTTTGAGCTCTACTGTTTTTATCTTGTTTCATCTGACGATGTTATATAAGCAGGGTATGCATGTGTGCATGTATGCGGACAAACTAGATCTGGGGGAATGGTAGTGGTGCATCCTGGGATATAATAAGCTCAGCCAATAAGAGACTTCGCTCTTTGGCATAAGCGTGCCGAGTCGGAGCCGAGGGATCGGCTCCGAACCCATCATTCAGAATGTAGGCGAGATGGATCCCAAACATCTGAAGTTATGGTGAGTACATAACTAAAAGTTTTGTGGGAGACTGCTCTCAGTTTGCACCTCACTCTTCAGGCAAG
Organism: Protopterus annectens; assembly: GCF_019279795.1. Taxonomy (NCBI): domain Eukaryota; kingdom Metazoa; phylum Chordata; order Ceratodontiformes; family Protopteridae; genus Protopterus; species Protopterus annectens. Next base: position 212,593,917 of record NC_056745.1, read on the forward strand.
GTTTCTGCCAGGAGCACAGAACTCCTTAGCAGATGTTTTGAGCAGACAGATGGTGGATCCCCACGAGTGGAAATTGGATCCTCATGTATTTCGACAGTTGACAGTGATATGGGGGACTCCAGACATAGATCTGTTCGCTTCTCCACTAAATTTCCAGTTGCCAAAGTTTTGCACAAAGATGTTTCATCCAACAGCTTGGAAAGTGGATGCTCTATCATTCAGATGGAGCAATCTTCACGTCTATGCCTTTCCTCCTCTGCCTCTCCTTCCCAAGGTGCTCTTGAAGGTCAGACAAGACAAGCCCTCCATGATTCTAATAGCTCCAGATTGGCCTCGACAGCACTGGTACCCTCTGCTGAGGGGTTTAGTAAGGGAGCCTCCTTGGCCTTTGCCTTCAATTCCACACCTTTTGTCTCAGGCAGGCAATCATTTCCTCAATGTCAGGATTCAGTCCCTGCATCTAACAGCTTGGCATATTCTGTTCTAGAACCTGGAGGGTCGCAGCTTCCTCAACAAGTTTTGAATGTTATTTTGGAGGCCAGAAGGCCTAGTACAAGGAAAGTTTATGCAGATAAATGGAGGAGATTTTTTCTTTGGAGCAAAGCACAGAGCTTTGATGTTTCCAGGCCTGATTTGAGTGTTTCTCTTCAATATCTTACGGAATTATTAGACAGGGGTTTGTCTTTCTCCTCTGTAAAAGTTCATGCTGCAGCCATTTCTGCTCACTATGACTGTGACCCACCATTATTCTCTCATCCTTTGTTTAAGCAATTCCTTAGAGGGGCAAAGAACATAAGACCCCCGCGTAGAGCTCCTACTCCTTCCTGGGATCTCAATTTTGTGTTGGAAAAGCTTACTTTACCTCCTTTTGAACCTGCAGCTACGTCTGAGTTAAAGTTTTTGTCTTGGAAGACTGCTTTTTTGTTGGCCATTACGTCTGCTAGAAGGGTATCTGAATTACAGGCTCTAATGGCAGTTGAACCCTTCCTGATTTTTCATAAGGATAGGGTATCTCTGCGTACTAACCCTACTTTTATGCCTAAAGTGGTTTCAAATGTGGCCTTGAACCAATCTATTCATTTGCCTACTTTTTATGCTGATCCCCAAAATAAAGGGGAGAAAATTTTGCACACTTTGGATATTCACAGGCAGTTGCGTTATTGTTTGAGCAGGACTAAAAGGTTCAGACAGTCTCAACAGTTGTTTGTTTCTTTTGCTTTGGCCTCTCAGGGGAAACCTGTTTCAAAACAAACTATTTCTAAGTGGATTGGCCATTGTATTGCTTTTTGTTATTCTCATCATGGTAAGGAGATTCCGGCTGGAATCAGACCTCATTCCACTAGGGCTACTGCCACTTCTACTGCTTTTTTAAGGGGTGTAGTTACTAAAGATATTTTGGAGGCAGCTACTTGGAGTTCAGTGCACACTTTTTCTAAACATTACCATCTCCCTCTTTATTCCAAATCTAGGGCTGGATTTGCCACTGCAGTCTTACAGGGCATGTTAGCAGCTCCCAATGCTTTATGATTTTGCCAGCCTCCCTTTACCTTTGCTTTGGGATTCTACCCACAAGTTATGACTGCAGCAATGTGAGATGAAGAACATAGTACAGTTTTGTACCTACCATAAATGTAGATGTTCGAAGATCCACATTGCTGCAGTCCAATTTACCCTCCCTCCTTCCCCTCTGTAGTTTGGAGTGGTTGTATGGTTTGGGTGGTACAGTTTGTTTGTACATGGGTTTTGGAGGTTTTTCTATTTTTGGCTGTGGCCGTTCTTTTTAGGGCCTTCTGACATCTGGGGCAAGAAAAGACTGAGGATATGACGTCGGTCATGCGCTTTAATACCATGACGCACTGACGTCAGATCTGAGCGCCCATGACCGACGCCAGCCTAATACTTTGGTATTCGGGCCGACCGAGGACAGCGGACTACCCACAAGTTATGACTGCAGCAATGTGGTTCTTCGAACATCTACATTTATGGTAGGTACAAAACTGTACTTTTTGACTTCGCACGACATTACTTGGGTAGGAAATTTAATTATATCAGGCCGTTGGAGCAGCCGACGACCGGCATGCATAAAAAACGCAAGGATAAGGACAGGCAGCCTAGGAACAAGCCAGACTCCGATGCTTCTGCTGGGCCTGTCACCGGTTCTCCAGTTTTCAGTGAGGCGCCTACGCAGCCCCTGACAACCGCAGAATTGGAACCCCAGACAGCTGCGGATTCTCAAGCGGAGTGTACTAGGCCCTCGCAGCCATCTTCATTAGGCCCTTCCGACACCGGAGCAGAAGGAGACCCCGGTGCAGTGGAAACACCTTCGGTTGCAGAAGGTGTCTTCAGACCGACTACACTCCCCATTAAATCTTATGCTAAGCTTAAAACTCCTTTAAAATAAAAAAAAACTGTGCATCAGTTTACAGTTCAAGGCCCCATGCCTAAGAAACAGATGCGGGTTCCCATCCCCCTCCAGATAAAAGACCAAGACAAGAGGAGGATTATGCTTCCTCTGACCAGGTTTCAATTTCCTCAGATTCTTCTGAGGAACAGGATTACACTTTTCCCCATTATGAAGAGTCTGATGCTGAAGACTATTCCCTCAGCATCTCCCCCTGAAGACTACTCCTTTGGGGAAACTTTACATACCATGAGGGAACATTTCCACTGGGAAGACCAGGACTACTCTGATTCTAAGAAAAGGTTCCGAGAGTTCCTTTTACTACACCAGCACAGACCACTCGCTATCCCTCCAGTTTTAGATATTGTGAATGATGTTTACTTGGAGTCTAGTCTAAATCCAGACTCTCTACCTCCTGCTCCAGCCAAACCAGGCAGATACTACAGAGTACCTGACTCACACAAATTCCTTTATAAAAGCCCTGTGGCTGACCCAGAAACAATTTCCCAGGGTCCCAAGGGGGCTAAAGCTTCAATGGCTAAAAATCCTGTGCCCTCTGAAAGGGATTCCAGAGCCCTAGATAGATGGGGAAAGAAAATGTACACCTCAGCAACTCTGGCTATGAGAGCATTAAATTGTCAGTTTCACATGCTGAAATATCAGCAGTTCCTAATGTCTCAATTAAAACAAAAAATGAGCACGCATACTGAACAGACTGAATTCAAGGAAATGCAGGATCTGTTGCATGCAGCTGAACAGGTGGGCAAACATACTTTACAATGTGGATTTGATTCATTGGAAGCTTCCTGTAGAGCAGCTTTTACTGGGTCTGTCATACGTAGACATGCTTGGTTAAAAGAACAAACCCTACCTGACCATGTTAAAGCAAAATTATTGGATGCACCTTTACAGCAGGATGTATTACTTAGTGTCAAAGCAGAAGAGGTTTTAAAGAAAATGGAGGATAAGGCAAAGTCTATGCAGGCGGTCAAGGATTTTTTCCAGGTACAACCCCCTCATTTCAGCAGAAATTGGCAACAAAAAAACTGGTCCTTTCCAGCTTCTGACAGATCACAGAGGGGCAAATACAGACGCCCAAGGGGCAGAGGTCAGTCACAAAGCCCTTACAAACCTCGCCAATGGGGTACTGCTACCCAGAAAGGAGGAGAAGACAGGCCCCAAGCTAGCAGAAGACAAATACAATGACTCAATCCTCAAACTACCAAGCGAATCTCTCCTGGCAGTTCCCTTGGGAGGAAAATTAGCATTTTTTGCAGACAACTGGCACATCATCACAAAAGACAAATGGGTCCTAAACATTGTCTCACAAGGATACGGATTCCACTTTCATACCTTGCCAAGGATAAAAGGAATGCCAAACCTGCCACCAAATCAATGGGCAGAGGCACAAAAACAAATTACAGCTCTCATGGACATGAGAGCCATTCAACAGGTACCTACACAGGAGCAAGGACAAGGATTTTATTCAAGACTCTTTCTAGTCCCAAGAAAAGACAAAGCATGGAGATCCATTCTGGATCTTTCAATTCTGAACACCTATCTGCAAGTACCAAAATTCAAGATGCTAACACTACAGCAGCTTCTTCCCATGCTGGGCAAGAATGCTTGGCTAGTAACGTTGGACCTCAAGGTGGCATACCTGCATGTCCCTGTCAGACAAAATTGCAGAAGATACCTACGCTTCACTGCAGGTTCAACGCATTATCAATTCTCTGCACTGCCCTTTGGCTTATCTACTTCGCCCAGTGTCTTCACAAAATGCCTGGCACCAGTAATTGCATACTGCAGACAAAGAGGAATTCAAATATACCCATACCTGGACGACTGCCTTATTCAAGCAGAAAGCAAGGACATTCTTTTAAAGCATCTGGCATTTGTCAAACACCTTCTAAGTTGCCTAGGGTACACAGTAAACGAAAAGAAATCAAAACTAGTGCCCTCACAAAACATAATATTCCTGGGTGCCAGCTTGAATACAACGACCCAGATGGCTTATCTCACGCCAGACAATCAACAACAGCTGACTCAATATTTCAAAATAATGGCAACAAAGACCCAACTCCCTGCAAGAAAAATTCTGCAGGCCTTGGGATTCATGGCATCTTGCACACTACTAATACCATTTGCAAAACTGCATATGAGGAAATTACAATGGTACCTGAAAAGCGTATGGACTCAGCACAGCCACAGCTTGGAAACAATGATAACACTCATTCCCTGCCTTCAACAGGAGTTTCTGTGGTGGGCACAGGCATGTCACCTCAACAAGGGTCAGCCTTTCACCTTACCCACAGCCAGGCAAACTATGACAACAGATGCATCAGACTATGCCTGGGGAGCACACATGGCAGGACAGTGCATTCAGGGCAAATGGACTACAGATCAAAGGCATCTGCATATCAATCAAAAAGAAATGCTAGCAGTACAGAATGCCCTAACAGCTTTCAAGGACCACTTACACCCAGGACAACTAATAATAAAGACGGACAACACCACAGTAATGTGGTACATAAACAAGCAAGGGGGCACACATTCCTACCCTCTATGCAGGCAAGCAATGACCTTGTGGAGCACAGCACTGTCTTACCAGGTTCAATTACAAGCACAATTCCTGCCAGGAAAGAAAAACACATTGGCAGACAACCTAAGCAGAAACATTATGGATCCACATGAGTGGAAACTAGATCCACAAGTATTTGCAATGATAGCTCAAAAATGGGGACGCCCAGGCATAGATCTTTTTGCCAGCCCCCAAAACTACCAACTTCAAAAATTTTGCACAAGAACATTCCATCCACAAGCTTGGAAAGTGGACGCCCTGTCATTCAGTTAGAAAACATTAACAGTGTATGCCTTTCCCCCACTGCCTCTTCTAGCAAAGGTACTGCTGAAAGTCAGATTAGAGAGGCCACAGATGATACTCATTGCACCAGACTGGCCACGCCAGCATTGGTATCCAATTCTAAGGAACATGGCCCACGGCCCACCATGGATTTTACCACAAATTCCTCACCTGCTCACCCAGCGAGACAATCAGATTCTACATAGCCAGCTCAAGACTTTAAACCTGGCTGCATGGCAAATTACCTAAACAACCAGCCAACACCTCTATCCAAAGCTGTTATGGATGTCATTCAGGAGGCCTAGCACCAGGAAAACCTATTCAGACAAATGGAAAAGATTTTGCGCCTGGAACCAGGCTAAAGGCCAAAATCCCCTTGATCGAAACATTCTTCAGATTCTACAATATTTAACTGAGATGTTGCACAAAGGACTTTCTTTTTCATCTATTAAGATCCACGCATCAGCAATTTCAGCTCATTACAGCACGGATCCTCCTTTATTCTCACATCCACTCAAGACAGTACCTCAGAGGGGCTAAGAACATAAGACCACCCAGGAGAGCACCAACACCTACTTGGGATCTCAACTTTGTTCTGGAAAAGCTTACACTGCCGCCCTTTGAACCAGCTTTTTCAGCTGATTTAAAATTTCTTTCATGGAAAACTGCCCTGCTACTAGCAATAATCTCAGCTAGAAGAGTCTCAGAGCTACAGGCACTAATGGCAGTGGAGCCTTTCCTCATTCTTCATCAAGACCGAGTCTCTCTACGAACTAACCCTTCCTTTATGCCAAAGGTGGTATCCAGTGTGGCCCTAAATCAAACCATTCATTTGCCCACCTTTTTCCCAAATCCCCAGAACAAAGGAGAAAGACTCCTGCACTCTTTGGACATTCACAGGCAATTACATTACTACTTGGGTAAAACTAAGGCTTTCAGAAAATCTGACCAGCTCTTTGTAGCCTATGCTGCAGGATACATCGATGAGCAAAGCAGCATGCTTCAAAACAAAGCACAAATCCAAAAAGAAACGATGGCAGAATAGCACAAAAACGAAGTTTAATTCACGAAGTAAAATCCACAAAATAAAATCCAATAAAACACACGAAAACACACTGTAATTACGCTGTTATGGAACCACAAGTGAGCGCTTTCATCTCCAAAGGGAGATTTCTTCAGACTAATGGTTACAACACATTGCTTCATTTAAATACTCTAAGCAATTAATAAGCTGCTTCAATTAAGCAATCCAATTAAAAGTTATCAGTTTAAAATGTGTTTGAACTACAGTATTCTTAAACTATTTTGTATACCTAAAAACTAACCTAATGTTTAAAACCTTTCCTTTTTAAATACATAATGAATTCCTCTCTATTATTTAACCCTGGCGGAAAACACACATTTAATCTCACTTGCCAGCAGTATTCAAGCCACCCCAATTCTTCTTCAATATTTATCTTTGTAACATTGGGATGGATAAAATCTATAACTAAACATTTGAAATTAGTCTTACATTTACTTTCTAAATAATGTTTTGCCAAAGCATTTTTGACATCTCCTTTGCCTATGGCATATTGATGTTCATAAATTCTTCTATATAATTCCCTTCCTGTTCTACCAACATAAAATGAGTTACAATCTACACATATTAAATAGACAACATTTTTAGACTTACAAGTAAATCTGCCTGGAACATATATCTTAGTTTTGCCCCCAAAAATCTCATGCCTATCTGTATATATAAAACTACAATAGTTACAATTAAAACATTTATACATTCCTTTTCTTTCTTCTACTACTCTGATTTTATTTAATTTATTTAATTAAACATTAGATTAGTTTTTAGGTATACAGAATAGTTTAAGAATATTGTAGTTCAAACACATTTTAAACTGACAACTTTTAATTGGATTGCTTAATTGAAGCAGCTTATTAATTGCTAAGAGTATTTAAATGAAGCAGTGTGTTGTAACCATTAGTCTGAAGAAATCTCCCTTTGGAGATGAAAGCGCTCACTTGTGGTTCTATAACAGCGTAATTTCAGCGTGTTTTCGTGTGTTTTATTTGATATTATTTTGTGGATTTTACTTCGCGAATTAAACTTTGTTTTTGTGCTATTCTGCCATCGTTTCTTTTTGGATCTATGCTGCAGGATCACAAGGAAAAGCTATCTCAAAACAGACCATTTCTAAATGGATAGGGCATTGCATACGTTTCTGCTACACGCATCATGGGAAACCGGTACCTGCTAACATTAGGTCCCACTCCACCAGGGCTACAGCTACATCAGCAGCCTTTCTCAGGGGAGTGCCAACCAAGGATATTCTGGAAGCTGCAACTTGGAGTTCAGTGCACACCTTCACCAAACACTGTCACTTACCTCTGTATTCTAAGACTAGAGCTGGTTTTGCCACTGCAGTTTTGCAGGGCCTACTAGCTTCTTCTAACCCTGTTTAATTCCACCACTCATCCTTAGCTTTGGGATTCAACCCAAGTGTGATGACTGCAGCAGGGTAACACGAATATAGTACAGTTTTGTACCTACCATAAATGTAGATGTTCGAGTGTTCACCTT
>NC_056745.1:213209255-213376755 GCF_019279795.1 Protopterus annectens
GGAGTCAGAGGAGCGTAGACCTTCTTCTAGGGCCTCTGTACATCGAGACTCTCCCGGTCGGTGTCGGCCTCATTGAGCTCCACCAGAAGCTTGAGTGAGACGGACATGGACAAAATGATGCAAAGGTGTATTCACACCCAGATTCAGATGGGGGTCTTACCAGCCCCCTCTCCCTCTGGAGGGGGCAGCTCGCTTCCCTTTTTCACCCCGATACTCCTTTTCCGATCCGACCCCTGGTATCGGAGTTTATGGATCAGAGAGGTCCTGGAGTCAGGGGGTCGGCGCTGATGGTACTGGGTACCTCAGCGCCAGCCATTACCTTGAGCGCGTCAGACCCAACTAGTTTGGACCAAGTGGCTCTCTGAGCAGAAGCCTGGGAGTCGTTTCTGAGGAGTTGGGTTTTTCTGCGTTGGCGCCAACTTTGTCAGGTCAAGGCCCTCTCCTTGGTATCTCGGTTCTGGGGGCTTGGCTCCGACCCCCCCCCCCCCCATGGGATCCGGGGAGAGCAACTTCTTTATTAGCTTCCTGGGAGGCTCGCTCTCCCTCGGCTTTCGACATGGTGGAAAGGGTTCTCTCCAGTGGATCATGGCCGCTGACCATCTCCTCTGATTCCCCCCTTACCCCCTTGGCTCTGGGTGCGACTTCAGCCATTTTGCCCATTCAGGGACAGCCCATGCTCAATGTGCCCCAGACTGTTCCCCTCGAGGAACAGTAGGCGGTTTAGATCCCCACCAAAGAGGTTCCTCACAAACGAACGTGCAAAAGGAGGCACCTGGACACCTCCCCAGAGTCCCTCACTGAGGACACTAATTTGGAGGAAGGGGAAGGTTCCCCCAGATCACCCCCCCCCCGACGATGTCTCCTTTGGACATCATGGAAATCCTGTACCAGTGGGGTGATCAGCCCCCAAGCCTTCCTCAGATGAGTTGGTATTACTGGAGACCTTCGGCACAGGCCTGTCTACTTCTTGGGTGTCCCCGTCTCCCCGCACGGATCCCTTGGTGGATCTTATTACCACCTGGGCATGGAAGGAAACGGACACCGTGGAGCCAATCCTGAAGCATCCAGACAAGATTCTGAGTCCTCCTGTGGATAGGCCCAGTTGGAACAAGGGGTCCACTGTAGACGCTGTGGTGGTAGCAGCTGCCACCAAGAAAGAACTAGCTCAGGAAAGTTATACAGTCCATCCCCCCCTGACCAAGAGTCCAGGACAATGGATCATCTAGGAGAGTGGGTGTATGCTTCGGCCACCTTTTCAGTAAGGGCGCTGAATTATTTGGCCCACGTCACTCGACTGCAGTGTTACCTTGTCAGGGAGCTGAGTGACCCCGAAAGTCCATGTCACTGGAGGATAAACGTTTATTATCTGCATGAATGGTCTCTCTCAAAGTGGTTTCTAATATGTCCATGTGCCTCCTTTCGCATGCCATCAAGGTAGCGGCAAGGGCGGCCGGGTCCAGCATTGCCATAAGGTGACACACCTGGTTCAGGCTATGTCAGTTCACGAATGCCCCTTATGACGGTTCTTCCTTGTTTGGGAAGACTGTTCGTGAGATGTTAGTCCAGAGTGAAAAGGATGGGAAGACACTGTCTGCCATTGGGATCCACTTCTCGAACCGTCAAAGATCTTTTTCCAGGGATCAGCGGGGGCAAAAGAAGATGTGGTTCTGGAAGTCTCAGTATTCCCGGGACACTCAGGACTCGTCTTCCCCCTGAGGCAGAGAGGGGACCAGACAGATGCCGGCCCAGAGGTGGTGGGAGGGGCCCGAGAAATTTCAGGTCTCGAAAAACGTTCTCTGAGAGGCTCGCGCAGCAGCCCTGAGGGGTTGCCCGACTGCACTGCTCTGGAGGCAGTCGGGGGTTGCCTTTCACTGCACCTGACAGGCATGGGAGTCTGTGTCAAAAGACCATTGGGTGCTTCACATCATATACAGCGGTTATACCATCCCCTTTGTGGTTCCTCCCATTCCCCCAAAACACCTTCCAGACGTTCCACCCACACAAAGGGAGGTAGCAGCACTCAAAATAGACAAGCTGCTAAGGAAACAGGTCATTCAGTTCATCCCTCGACATCAGTACGGATTGGGCATCTACTCCAGGTTCTTTTTGGTGCCAAAAAAGACGGGGGACTAAGACCTCTTCTGGATCTTTCCACCCTGAACCTGTCAGTTGCCAAAGAGTAGTTCCAGATGGTCACATTACAATCCATCCTGCCTTACCTGCAGGAGAACGACTGGATGTGCTCCATAGATCTCCAGATTGAGTACTGCCATATAAAGATGCACAGATGCTCCAGGAGGTTCCTCCGCTTTCAGCTAGGAGCCAATCATTATCAGTTTCGAGCCCTACCCTTCAGTCTCACCACAGCCCCCAGGGTGTTCACCAAGGTCATGGCAGTAGTAGTGGCTCACCCAAGGCTCCAGGGAATACAGGCCTTTCCATACCTGGACGACTGGGCTCCTTGCTGCTCCCACCAAGCGTCTACTGTGTCAGGCCAGAGACTATTTCGTGAAACTGTCAGAATTTCTGGGAATTACGATAAATGCATCCAAGTCTTCTCTAGACCCAGTCCAGGTTTTAGACTACATTGAAGCAAGGATAGATGCGTTGCAAACCAAAGTTTTTCTAACTCCGGAGAGAGTTCAAAGCTTAAGACTTCATGTGTCTGTGATCTTTCAGTCTCAACTTCCTTCAGCCAAGGCGATATTACCAGCCCTAGGTTCCATGGCAGCCACCATTACTCTTCCCTGTGCTCGTCTGCATATGCGGGTTCTACAATGGACACTAGCGGTCCAATGGTCGTTATTAGATCTGCCGTTGACACATCCAGTTCAGATAAGCAACGCTTGCAGGAAGTCCCTCCTCTGGTGGATACACTTCTCGGAACTAGTCAAGGGACGAACATTTATTCCAGCTCCTCCCCAAGCCACGGTGACCACGGACACCTCCCAACTAGGGTGGGGGAGACATTGCTCGGGCAAGACAGTCCAAGGTACATGGTCCCCGAACGAGACCAACTTGCATAACATTGTTTTAGAGATGAGGGCGGTCATTTTGTCATTGCAGGCCCTTCATGCCTACAACATGTCAGTGGTCTGGTACATGATCAAACAGGGAGGAACCAGATCTTGCCCCTTTTGTTGTGAGGCCATGAGAGTGTGGGAATGGATGATCTCCACCAGCAGATTTCTGGTAGCAACGCACATTCCGTGTCGATCCAATATACTGGTGGACAAACTGAGCAGGACTGTTCTGATGCCTTACGAGTGGTCTCTGAATCCTCCTGTAGTGGAGCAGATCTTCCTCGAGTGGCGTCGGCCTTGCTGCAATCTCTTCGCATCTCCATCCAACTCGAAGTGCAGCAAGTTCTTCACTCTGATCTCCCCACAGGGGGAATACCCCAGGGACACTCTGGTCCATGCTTGCCCTCCCAGTCTCCTCTATGTTTACCCCCCCCCCCCATTACCTCTCATAAAATTCCTCCAGAAGGCTCACAGGTTGGGGAGCAAAGTAATCCTCATTGCCCCATTCTGGCCTCGCCAAATCTGGTTTCCTTTCCTTTGGTCTCATCTAATAGTTCCTCCATGGATCTTGGATCCGATACCGGATCTTATCTCGCACCCCTCGGTGGTCCCTCATCCAGACCTGGTCAGTCTGAAGCTCACTGCTTGGCTGCTCCAGTTCCCTTGATAGCTAGGACTCCCAGTCTATCTTCTCCGGTCAAGACTATTCTGTTGGCAGCTCATAAATCGTCCACCAGAAAACTATACCGTAGCAAATGGAAGCGATTCTCTATCTGGGCTTCTCAAAGCGATTTGGAACCTTTCACAGCTCCTGTCCCAACGGTCCTCGAGTTCTTGGCATACATTTTCCAGCAGGGCACTAGCTCATCTACTGTAAATGTTCAACTGGCTGCCATTTCCAATTTCCATATAGGTGAGGACATGGCTTCATTAGCTTTCTCCAGACTTTGCAAAACCTTTATTAAAGGTACCTTTCTTTTAACCCCCCCCCCCCCTGTTAAAGATCCTACTTCTCCTTGGGATCTTACCCTAGTTTTACAAGCTCGGGTTGCTCCACCTTTTCAGCCGGCTGCTTCTGTGGATCTGAAATTTTTATCTTGGAAGACAGCTTTTCTAGTGGCTATCACCTCGGTTAGGAGGGTGTCTGAACTCCAGGCATTATCTATCCATCCTCCATATATGATTTTCCATAAGGGCAGGGTTTCACTTCGTACTAATACTTCCTTTCTTCTAAAAGTGGCCTCTGAAACTAATATCAATCAGATGATCGATTTACTTGTTTTCTTCCCAAAATTTCAGAACAGGGGTGAATATAAATTGCATTTGTTAGACACACATAGACAGCTACGCTTCTGTTTACATAGGACTAAGGCCTTTTGCAGATCTGACCAACTGTTTGTGTCTTTTCTACACCCTTTCTGGGCAAACCAATCTCTAAAGTAACCATTGCCAGATGGATTTCCTTTTGCATCCTTCAGGTTTACAAGAGGCATGTCGCCTCCAGGACAAATCAAAACCCATTCTACCAGGTCCAGGTTGTCTTTAACTGATATTTGTTCAGCGGCTACCTAGTCCTCATCTCACACCTTCATTTCTCACTACAAACTGGACATGATATCTAGAAGGAGAGCATCCTTTGGCTCTGCGTTGCACCGGAATATCCTTCCATGAGGGCCACCCAAATGTTTGGTAGCTGGGTACTCTGTCCCACAGGTTGATAATCAAATAAAGTCAGCTACTTCAGATAAAGAAGTTATGTACTCGCCATAACATTCCATCTGAGTAGTTGAACTTCATTTGCCATCAACCGTCCCTCCCTCCTTCCCCCTGACCTACTCATTATGTTACTACTTTGGTAGGCAGGGGAGAGTGCCTAAGCGGCTCTCCTGTGCTTCTTTATTAGTAAGGTCTATCAGGTCAGGTTTATGTTTATGGTGCAGCAAACTCGATCTGAGGGAAGGAAGGAGGGGTATTATGGGTAAGGGGAAGAGCTTGGAGCTCGGATCAGATGCTGGTGAAGCTGCCGTCTCGGATCCGATCCAGATCCGAATGCCCTCAGGTTGATGACAAATCAAGTCCAACTACTCGGATGAAACATTATGGTGAGTACATAACTTCATTTTTTGGATGTTTTGTCAGGAAAACTTGCTGCTATTGCATTTTTCTTTGGGGCTGTGATTATTTGAGGTAGCTGAATAGGATTGCAGAATTTTATTTATTTATTTTTTTATTATTTCTTGTCTAATACTGTTTTAGGCTGTATCCATTAATTTGGATTGAAATTGACCCTTTTTCACAAAATTGGTGAACTTTTGTGCATGTATTGTTTGCTTGGAACTGGGTTACTAAATGTCGTTTTATACAGTGCAGTGTTTAGTTAAGTAACCCTTGCAGAAATGGACTTCAGTTTGCTTTGCTTTTGATGCCATTTTATGTTAAACATTCCTGACTGGAATTTGTATTAGTTTATGATTTATCTCTTGTTTATTACTGTTTTAGGCTGTAGCCTTTTTTTTTTTTTTTTTTACAAAATCAGGTGACTTTTTGTCATCTATTTTGTGCTTTGAACTGTTACTGAAAGTAATGTATTTTACTCAGTGCAGTATTCAGAATAGTATCCCTACAGAAATAGTCTTTAGATTACTGTTTAGAGGGAGAGAATAGTGTGATTTGTCCATTTTCTTACAGGACTTGACTGTGCAGCCAATATTTGGTATTGAGTTGGCTAGTTTCTTGTCCCCATGACGTGATGGACTGAGACCCCCCCCCCCCCCATGATCATCCTCATCTACTCTTACAAAATGAAAGAATAAAATATGCCTCAGCATACAGCTTGTGATTCCGCAGTAGCAATAGCTTCAGGCAGGCTGTCAGACTATTCCCCTGTTACCTCCAGGTCCTCTGGTGTGGTCGTAGTACCACAACTGAGCATGACACGAGGGTCAGAGACACATCCTCTGGGGCTGTACCATTGCCTGATACAGGTATGGGAGAACCAAACTCTAGGTGCAAGAGAAGTCAGGGGTGCAGAATTTTTTTTCTGCAGGGGACTCTCCCACTAGTGTAGTGCATGCCAGAAAGAGGCAGAAGACCCTCCATGTGCTGGGGCAGCATTTTCTGACTGGTGTCCCGTGATGGTGGTTGTGGATAGATCCATGGTACAGGCAGTTGGTTAGAATGCCAATGCTTCTACCCCCAGTCAGTCTGCTAAGGATCATCTTTTTAAAAGGGGACTGTGACCTGTCTGCATCAGATCGGTTGTTTCCTCTGATAATGAACTGATACAGAGACCCAAACAGATGATGAGTCTTCCATCTGTTCAACAGATTGGTCTTCGGATCCAACCTCTGGTCCGATGTCAGATATGCTAGACTTTGGATCAAGTGGCTCTTCCCCCTTATCCATAATCCCCTTTTGCCCATGAAATTACCTCAGATCACGATTGCTGCTCATTCGAACAGACTTGTTCTCCACTGCTTAGGCTTTCCTTAGCTAAGTACTTACCCTTTTTCAAATATTTTGATATACTTTGAGCTATTTTCTATCTAGTGTTGCTAGGATTTAGCTGCTTTTTATCGTCCAATTACCTTATTGCTAAGTACTTTTTTTTTTTTTTTTTTTTATCAAATATGCGGTTCTCTCTCACCATTGGTGCTCTTTCTTTGTCACCTCTGGTAGTGTGGTGTGGCATGGTGTAGTTTTAGATCTAGGCTTTTTAGTGGTTAGAGTTGTAGTTGCTATAGTTTATAGTGTGATTGTTTAGTTGTGTGGTGTGCTTTATTTTTTCCATCCTTTTCGCTAGTGTTTGTGGAGACTGGGAGTTTCCATTTTCATTATGGCCGACCAACAATCAGGATTTAAAAAAATACATGGCCTACGCGACCACAAGAAACCAAATTCAGAATGTTATGTATTCCAATCTCGCCTTCATTCTTACCCGTGGGTTCGGAGCCGAACCTCGGCTCCAACTTGGCCATACTCTAGCTCAAAGTCATCATTTGGCTCATGGCTAAGCGGTATCCCATCATAAACAGGTCTATTCCCCAGATCTTGTTTGCTGCTCGTTATGCTCAGACATGGTCTCACTTTTGGCTGTGGCTAAGTGTACTGTTTATAAACTTTTTATAAACTTTTGACTTGTTGCTCAAAAAAAAAGCTATTTTCATAGCTGTGTGTGTGTGGTAGTGGTGATTTACTACCTTTGTTTGGTTTCTCTTGCTGTCTTTGGCCGTTTTGGTATCCCGTTCATTTTCTTTCTCCCCACGGGCTAGGCCCATTTCAGTTAGAGGACCTAGTCCTCCTCATTGTTTCCGTGTGGTCTTTGGTTTGGCACTACATTCTGTTAGCGTTTAGTGTTGTCGTGTCTGGCTAGTGGTGCTATCCTGCCTTTGTTTTCCCGGGCTAGGCCCATTTAAGTTAGAGGACCTAGTCCTCCCTGTAGTCTTTTCCCGCTGGTTACAAGGCCGTTTTAGTTAGAGGCTCTGTTTCTCGTGCGAGGTTTAGTTGGGTCTAGTGTGTGCACGTATTGCTTTGTACCTGTGTGTGTGTTCTCCTTTTCAGCATGTGCAAGGATTCTAAGGAACACAGGCCTTCGGGCTTTAAAAAGTGTGTTGAATGCAACAATAAAATGTCTTTGATGGGCACTCTGTGTGTGTGTACTGCTTGTGGGCTATTCACCTCCACGAGTCCTGCTTGTTTTGTCATTCCTTCAGTCCCTGTGTACTACAGGAGAGGAAGAAAAAGCTCATTTTGAAAGGACTGCTTAAACACTCCTTCGAGGAAGACTTGGCTAAGTCATCCAGTGCCTTATCCTCTCCAGCTAAAAAAGAACAAAAAGACTTCTAAGAAGTGCTCCCCGGCTCCATCTGTTTCTTCGCAGACGCCAGAGAAAGTTGCTAGAACAGCTTCTCCTTCTTCAGTTCCATTGTCCTCAGTGCCGACAGAAGGTAATGTCTTGACTAAGTCCGTATCGGCACCCAGCCTTTCGGAGCCGGTCTCCAGTTATTCGACCAGTTTCTCCTTCACGCAAGTCCCCTTCTGTAGGGAGATCCAGATCTCCAGCAATATCCTCCAAGTCCTCCAGGACCCTTTCCGATGAGGACGTTGATAAGGGTGGTGAAGAAACTGCTTCAGTCATCGGTGTTGGCCAAATTGATTTCGGCTCCGGAGTTTATGGCCTCTTCTTCCTTTGTTGTTCCTCTTCCAAGCCTTTCCCGGCTTTCGGAGACAGAGTTGTTGGTTCCATCGGGTGCCATTAGGTCGGTTCCAGTAGCCTCGTCTGGCTTCTTGGTTCCAATTTCTGCCCTGACCCCGTCGGCTCCGTCCACGGGGTCGAGGGTCCACGGTTCTCCAGTCGGACCTGAGGGGGGGGAGGGCTCAGATCGATCTTCATCGGTTCCGAGTCCTCCTCTCGGTGCTTCGGCTCGAGTGAGCTTGGACCCGACATCTGCTTCAGACCTCATCTCCTCGGTGCCAGGGGCTACTACTGTATCCTCTACAGTTAGTCGACCTTCAGAGCCGGGGGGGGGGGGGTCAGCCTTCGAGGTTATGAGGAGCGTGCTGGCCAGGTCATCAGCTGCATCCTACGGCACCGATACTTTGCTCCCTCCAACACCGGTGTCAGTTTCGGATCACCCTCTATCCATGGGCAGCGGATGCCCTAAGTCTCAGGATACCTCCATGAGTGGTCCCCAACTTTCTGACCCAGAGGTTTTGCCTGAGGAGCCCGCCAGAAAGAGATTGTGTAAGAGGAAACACCTCAACTCCCTGGATGAGTCTCTCACATCAGACACCAACCTCGAGGAGTCACAGGGGTCCCCCAAGTCATCTTCTGAAGATGTCTCTTTTTCAGATATCCCGGAGATCTTGAAGCAGAGAGGCGGCTGGCCCTCCAAATCCCCTACTGATGAGTCTGTGTTCCTGAAGGCTTTCAGGTCTTAACCCTCCGCCTCTTGGGTTTCTCCCCCTTTTGATGAGCTACTAGATCTTGTCTGTCGAAAGTTGTGGGGAACTCCTGACAGTGTGGAATCGGTCCCTAGGAGACCCAATAAGTTTATGTCTGCCCCCACTGACAAGGAATATTTATCTAAAGGCGTTCCAGTAGATGCCATGGTGGTGGCAGCAGCCACCAAGAAGGAACTTGCTGAAACTTCGTCTACTGTTCATCCGCCTAGGAGGAGTCCCGGGCTATGGACACGTATGGGAAGCGTGTGTTTACCTCAGCGACCTTTACACTGCGGTCGCTGAACTGCTTGACACATTTTACAAGGCTCCAGAGAGATCTCCTAAAAGAGCTAGGAGATTCTCTACAAGGTAACATTTCTGATGCCGTGGCACAGAAGGTCAGTGCACAGATATCTACCCTAAATTCCCTTACCAACTCCTCCATGAGGCTGATCTCATATGCAGCCGACAGAGCGAGTAGGGCAGAGGGTTCCGGAGTCTCTCTTAGGAGACACTTCTGGATGCACCTGTGCAATTTCACGGAGGCCTTCAAGTTTATGTTCACCAACGCCCCCTTTGATGGTTCATCATTCGGAACCAAGGTGAAGGACACTCTCACTAGGTGCGAGCAGGAAGGAAAAACCCTGTCTGCCATGGGAGTCCGTTTTTCCATGCCTTCTAGACCTTACCCCAAGGGCCAGAAGGGTGGAAAAATGTGGTCCAGAAAGTCGCAGAGGTTTTTTCAGGGCGCACAAAGTGATTCCCCCTCCGGAGGCAGGGGAGGGGGTGGAAATTCAGGTAGATGCCACCCTAGAGGCAGAGGAGGCCCGCTATTCCTTTTGTGGTTCTCCCTACCAGCGCTCCTGAAGGGAGGCCTGACTGTGCATCTCTGGAGCCGGTCAGGGGTCTCATTTCTTTATTCCCAGAAACCTGGCAAGACGTCACCCAAGACGAGTGGGTATTAAAGATAATTTCCAGAAGTTATCGTATTCCCTTCTCTTTTCCTCCCCCGCCAACCAAGAGAATCCTAGACGTTCCACCCAGTCACAGGGATTCCACAACTTTAGAAATAAAAAAGTTGCTTTCAAAGGGAACCATCCAGCCTGTCCCCGCAGACCAAGTAGGATTAGGGACGTACTCTAGATTCTTTTTGGTGCCGAAAAGAACAGGGGACCTGAGACCCATCTTGGATCTCAGCCGATTGAACCTTCATGTACAAAAGTCCAAGTTCCGCATGGTCACCTTACAGTCAATACTCCCTCTGTTAGGGAAATATGTGTTGGATGTGTTCCATCGACCTCCAAGATGCTTACTACCATATCAAGATGGACAGGGCATCGAGAAGTCATCTACGCTTCCGGCTGGGAGCCAGTCATTTTCAGTTTTGCGCTCTGCCCTTTGGTCTCACCACAGCCCCCATGGTGTTCACCAAATGCAGGGCAGTGGTAACAACTCACTTGAGACGTCAGTGATTACAAGTGTTTCTGTACCTGGACGACTGGCTTCTTTCTGCCACCACCAGGCATCTACTGTTACAGACCAGAGACCACCATTACACTGTGCCAAAGGTTAGGAATTACTCTAAATTGGAAAAAATCTGCATTGTTTCCCTCGCAGCGTGTCACTTTTATCTGCGCCAAATTAGGTATGGTGCTCATGAGGGCTTTCTTACCAGAAGAGAATTCAGGCTCTACAACAGCAGGTCTACGCCTTACTACCATTGAGGAAGGTCAAGGCAAAAGTGGTCCTCAAGTTATTAGGAACCATGGCTGCCATGATCATGCTAGTTCCCCTTGCCAGACTACACATGAATGTTCTTCAGTGGCTGCTTTTCGCCCAATGGTCACTACAGCATCTTCCACTCTCCCATTCTATTCTCATTACAGACACATGCAAGCAGGATCTACACTGGTGGCTTTAGGCCGGCAATCTCAACGTGGGCAAGCTTTTTGTCTCATCTTCTCCGGTTGCCACAGTGACCACGGATGCCTCCCAGATCGGGTGGGGAACATTATCTCGGCAGGACTGTCCAAGGTACGTGGCAGGATCATGAGATCCATTTGCATATCAATGTCTTGGAGATGAGAGCAGTGCTATTAGCGTTGCAAGCACTTCAGAGCTTTCTCCCTCTAGGGACAATTGCAATCCACTCAGACAGCATGTCATTGGTATGGTATCTGAACAAACAGGGAGGAACCAAATCATACCCCCTTTCCAGAGAGGCACTTCAGGTTTGGCAGTGGGTGGTGTCTTCCCAACGCTTTCTAGTTGCAATGCATATACCGGGGAAGTCCAACGTGATTGCTTACAGGCTGAGCAGAGCTATCCTAATGCCTCACGGGTGGTCCCTGAACAATTATGTTGCGGAGAAGATATTCCACAGATGGGGTCAGCCTTGCTGCGATCTGTTTGCCAGCCCCCTCAATGCCAAATGCAGCAACTACTTCAACCTTATCCCCCGGAGGGGGAGACACCCAGGGACACTCTGGTTCATGATTGGCCCTCTGGTCTTCTCTACGTCTTTCCACCGTAACTTGTAATATCAAAGGTCATTCAGAAAGCACAGCCTTTGGGAAGCAAAATGATCCTCATTGCTCCACACTGGCCTCGCCAGATTTGGTTTCCCTTTCTTCAACTCTAATGGACAAGCCCTACATTCTGGACCCAGCTCCAGATCTGCTGACTCGTATGTCAGGACAGTTCCATCCCTCCATCTAGACCCTCAAGTTGACAGCTTGGCTGCTCCAGTTCTGTCCTTAGTCAGGCTTCATGATTTTCCCCCGGAAGTGGTCCATATTCTATCATCTTCCCACAAGCCTTCTACCAGTAAGATTTATTCCAGTAAATGGAAGAGATTTTCTATTTGGGCCCGTGAGAGAGATATTGATCCTTATACAGCGCCTATTTCAGCAATATTGGAATTTCTTTCTCAACTGTTCAGTCAGGGGTCAGCTGCAGCAACCATTAAAGTGCAACTGGCAGCGATTTCTACCTTTCACGTTGCCAATGAGCCCAACCTTATGTCTCATAGGCTTTGTAGGGCTTTTCTGAAAGGGACATTGTTACTCTGACCTCCAGTCTTTGATCCAGTGATGCCATGGGACCTTAATTTTGTACTACAGAAGTTCACCTCAACTCCCTTTGAGCCCGCAGCTACGTGCAACATTAAATTCTTGTAATGGAAGACAGTATTCTTGGTAGCCATAACTTCAGCTAGGCGGGTCTCTGAACTCCAAGCATTATCGATTAGGCCACCTTATTTGGTGTTTCACAAAGATAGGGTCTCCTTAAGAACTAACCCTTCTTTTGTTCCAAAGGTTGCCTCTGTTGTCAATATCAACCAATCCATTGAGTTGCCTGTGTTTTTTCCGGAATTCTCCAACAAGGCAGAATTTAAGTTTCATCAACTAGATGTTCATAGACAATTGTGTTTCTCTTTACATAGGACAAAAGATTTCAGGAAATCAGATCAAATGTTTGTCTCGTTTTCAGACACTAGACTTGGCATTCCTGTTTCTAAGGTAATCTTGTCTTGCTGGATCTCTGATTGCATCTCATTTATTTATGCTTCCAATGGCAAAGAATTACCCTTTAAAGTGAAGGCTCATTCTACACGATCTGTGGCTACCTCAGCTGCGTTTCAGGCTAGGATGTCTATGGATGGTATTTGTGCTGCAGCAACATGGGCTTCACCTCATACCTTTATTAGTCACTACAAATTAGATCTGGTCTCTAGAGGCTGATCTTTTTTTGGTTCCACAGTGCTCAAGAGTATTTTTAACTGAGCCACCCAAGATCAAGGTGCTAGGGACGCTGTCCCATGGGTAAGAATGAAGGTGAGATTGGACTACATAACATCAAGAAGTTATGTACTCACCATAACGTTCGATGTATGTAGTCCATCTCGCCTCACATTCTTACTAACCCTCCCTCCTTCCACCTCCTGGAGGTATAGTCTCTAGGTGTCAGTAGTCCTTTCTGTTGGGGTTGTTGTTCTTCTCAGTGTGTGTGTGTGAGAGCTTGCAGCAAACAAGATCTGGGGAATATATCTGTTGCATGATGGGATACCTCTTAGCCACGAGCCAATTGAAGACTTCAAGCTTGAGTATGGCCGGGTCGGAGCCGAGGTTCGGCTCCAAACCCACGGATAAGAATGTAAGGCGAGATGGACTACATACATCGAACGTTATGGTGACTACATAACTTCTTGTTCATACACTTTGTATATGCCTTGCAGCTCCCCACCTGGACGAGCAGTGCTCCATCTGCAAAAAAAAAAAAAAGCACTTCTGAGATTTTAAAATTTGTTTCCAGATGTATTTTCACTATATTTGTACCCGTTAACATGTTTGGGAATCCTGTCGTCTCTTTTTTTTGGAGGGGGGGGGGTCTGTGGGGATGCATTCTGTTGATAAAGTTAATTAGTACAAAAGTGCTTCAAATGAAATACTGTTGTCAGTAGATCAATTAAAGTTGAAGTGTCTGCCTACAGATATGTTTATAATGTTTTACAGTATGGTATGTGATACAGATGGTCCTTAAATTATCATCATGGTTTGCCTTTCCAAAGATTAAAGAACCATTTTTAAATTATTGCCTTTTTTAGTTGTATTTCTGTAAATGTAAAATGTAAAAGTACAGTAACTTTTGTAATAATAATTGCATGCGTGAGTGTGTGGCACTCGCTTTCACACTAGTATCTGAGGCATCATTTTGACTGTCTGTGGCATCATCAATGTTTTCTAAGTCCCTGGCAGTAGTCTGTTTTTTTTTTTTGAGGCTACAGGGAGTCCATATGTATACCCAAATCTGGATGGCTGACTAATCATTTCTCAGTTGTTGAAAACAATGTTCAAATTATTGTGTATGATTGAGACCTTCCAAAACTGATCCTGTTCCCAGAGAAGTCAGATTATGTTTTTTTTTTTTTTTTTGGGGGGGGGGGGGGTTGGTGGTCTGCACAGGAAGAAGGGTCACCTTTACTTCCCCCAAAAAAAGGCCCACAAGCTGAAACTATTCTTGGTAGATTTGGCTCAGAGATCACATATGACCACTGGGAGGATTCTCAGGGCCTTGAATCTACTATTTGACGGTACCACTTAGTAGGCCACATATGAGAAAGAGGGAGTGGCATCTCTGGAATGTCTAGCAACAGCAGTGCCACCGTTGACATCACATAATTCCACTTATTTCAGCCACCAGAAAAGAGTTCACCTAGTGAGCCCATCAGGTAGAACTTAACCTGTATAGACCTGTTCTAGTGCCCCAAGAGGAACATATCTTTTCCTGAATATGTCCAACCTTGCCTGGATGTGGGGGTGTACCTATTACAAATGAAAGTGCAAAAGGCTTGGAACAAGGCCATGTCATTCCGAAGAAAATAGTGAGGATCCTTTTGGCTGTGAAGACTATCAAATCAACACCAGCAAGGGACTCTGGATTTCCAAGATGGCTGTACACCAAATAGCTTAATCTCGGCTCTCCCAATGTGGAAACAGAAACTCACAAAAGAGAGCCAGTGGACTTGTCTTTTTGGGTAAATTTCAGTAACTGGCTAATAAGCACATTGTCTGGATGCCAGCAAAAAAGAAATTCAGAGAACCTGAAAGAAAATCGGTCACAAAAGGTAAGGAGAAAACACTGACTGAGAAGAATTGTGCAGCTGTTCACCAAAAAACAATGCAAGCTTCAGCTTTGTTGCAAGACATGACTTCCAGTAATCTAGAGTAAAAAAATAAGTCAAATGTAGTCAGAGCTGATTTAAATAAATAAAACCCTGAAGGAGTATAACAATTCAAGTAACAAAAGGCTGGAAAAAAATGGAAGAAGCTTTAAGCAGATATTCAAACGAGGTGATAAAAATGCAAAAATTAGAGGTCAAAATGAAGAAAAGACTGGCTGAGTATGAGACTGCTCAAGAAGAGATGTTTCAAAAAATGATAGAATTAGAGGAAAGAGCACATAGGAAAACTGGAGATTTTCTGCTGTACCAGAGAAACTGGAAAGAACAGAATGCATCAGTTTTATAAAAGCATAAATAAGCAACTGGACTGGAGTTCCTGTTCAGGCATAGCCATTAGGAGACATACCTAAATGGCATTTATGCGACTTTGTGAAGCCTTTCAAGTCTTCCTTCATCAATGCTGCTTTTGATGAAATGTCCATGTTTGACTCTATTGTGAAAGAAACACTTTCCTGAGTGAACAAGATGGAAAGATGCCATCTGCCATAAGGATATGATTTTCTACCCCTCAGTGATCCTTTTCCTAGAATCAAAGAGGAGGCAAGAAAATGTGGTTCTGTAAGTCCCAGGGATCTATCCAGGATTCATGCAGGGAGAGCTTCTCCAAAGGCAGAGAGGGGGAGTTCAAATAGAAGACGCTGTCCACACAGCAGGGATGGCCTACAAAACCAGGATTTCCAAGATTCTATTTTGGATAAACCCTTGCAGCATTTTTGAAGGGTTGCCCAACTGCCCACCTCTTGAGGCAGTCATGGGGCACCTTCTTTGCACCCAGATGCCTGGACTTCTATAACAAAATATTCTTGGGTGCTAAAATAATGTCCAGAGGTTATTTCGTACCATTTTTCCAGATTCCCCCAGCCAAAAGGAAACAACTTCCCAATGTCCCACCCAGCCAGAGAGAAGCAGCAGCTCAAGAGATTCAAAAGCTGCTAGACAAAAGTCATCCATGAGGTCCCACCAGACCAAAAAGGATTCAGAACTTACTCAAGGTTCTTTTTAGTGCCCAAGAAGACCAGGGATCCAAGACCAATTCTAGATATAAGCAAACTGAAATAATTTGTACAAAAGTCAAAGTTCCGAATGGTTACGGTTCAGTCCATTCTACATTTTTTATGCAAGGATGATTTGGTGTGCTCGATTGATGTCCTTCTATTCATATACTGCTGTATTCCTAACATAAGGTAGTCTGCTTCCGGTGGACTTG
The DNA here is from genome assembly GCF_019279795.1 of Protopterus annectens. Classification (NCBI taxonomy): domain Eukaryota; kingdom Metazoa; phylum Chordata; order Ceratodontiformes; family Protopteridae; genus Protopterus; species Protopterus annectens. The sequence continues at coordinate 213,225,172 of NC_056745.1, forward strand.
CGTACATTCTGACATTTTGCAAAAGATTGATGCTACTGTGCAGGTACGTGCGACGTCCCGCATCTTTCTGTGAACATCGGCAATAAACCGACTGGTACAAAACAGATGTCAGAACCCCCCCCCCCTCCGTGTGACTGCCAGCTCCAGTCATCGCTCGCTTGCTGAAGTGACTTTGTGCTGTCCGATTTCAGATAAGTACCCCATAGGGGGTTTTGATTGTTTGCTGCTGTGTTTTGGGTTTCATGTCTAGTAGAAAGGGCAAGTGTCAGTGTGGAAGGCAGATTTCACATAAAGACTCGCATGAGCTCTGCCTGTTTTGTTTAGCCCAAGACCATGACCACATTTCTTGTGAAATCTGTCAGGCCTTTGTCCCCTAAACCCTTAGGAGTCATTTTGTGTGTTAAAGCTGTACTTAGAGAACCAGTGCTTGAAACTTCTAACCAGAGTCATGGATCCAACGTAGGGTCTCTCTGATGAGCTGCCCATTAAAAAGACCAGAAAATGGCTGCTTGATCCTATGACTGTGCCCTCTACTCCAGACATTCCTCCCAAGGACAGTGAAGGCCCGGAGTCCGAGCCGGAATCTGCAGATCTTTTTTTGGTGGGTACCCAGGAGTAGGCCGTCAAAGAAGTCATCAGCACATCCCAGAGGAAGTCGCAGGCATCCGACTTTGGTGACAGGGAGAAGCTAGGCTCATTTCCGAGGTCCCGCATGCGGTTTCCCAAATTATCAAATGTATGGACATTGCTTCGGACATTGTGGGATGCAGCCCAATGACCGGTCCGCCATCCCTGCACCACATCTCTGATTCTTCTTTGTTGGAGCCCCACAAAAAGAAGAACCAAAAGACTAAGGATATCGCTCCTTCTCTGGCTTCCGCATCTTCAGACCAGGCGCCTGACTGGCAGACCTTTACCCAAGGCCTGCTGAATGCCTTTCTTGCCTTACGCCAGGCCCCCACTCTGACCCAGGCCCCTTCATTGTCTACCTTTAAGGGTAAATAAACTACTTACTGTCATATCCTCTGAAGAAGAAGACTCGTCAGGGGATGAATCCCTGACTTACACTTCACAAATTGCATCACCTCTGGGGTATGCTTCCCCAGAGGAAGAGTCTAATGGTACTGACTCCCCAGGGAAAGACATCACCTTTGGAGAGACTGTTGTACAGATAAAGGACTTTTTCAGGTGGGACTGCAGCCAGGTCACTGAGACTCAAAAGAAGTGTTATGACCTCCTACAAATAGTCTCCTAACCCATCTGCAGCCCCTCCAGTGCATCCTGCCTTCTTGGATGCCTTCCTGGCTGCCTCTAAAAACCCAGAGTACCAACCCCCCCCCCCCCCACGCTCCTAAGTGCCTAGACAGGTTTTACAAAGTTCCTGAAGTTACTAAATTTCTCTTCAAGGCTCCACCTGCAGACCCTTCCATCATCTCTGTTTTTGCAGATAAAACTTCAAAATTACTTCCTCCTTCCTTTTGACAAGGAGATCAGGTTACTGGAGTGCCTGGGCAAAAAATTCTACACATCTGCCACCTTAGCAGTGAGAGCCATTAACTTCCAAGCACACATGGCCAAGTGTTTACTGGCCCGTCTTTCGGATACTGTTAAGCAATTGGGTGACCTACCTGATTCCCCAGCTAAAGCCAAAATCTATAGTCTCTTGAATTCTTGCACTCAGGTAACTAAGCACTCTATTAAGTGCGGTTAAGATGCAGTAGAGGCTTCATCTAGAGCTGCAGCCTCAGGTCTGTCATCATGAGATATTCTTGGCTTAGGCTTTAGCCTCTTCCTGATGATATTAAGTCTAAACTCATGGATGCTAAATTAGACAACAAGGCCTTATTTGGTACAGCAGCAGCAGAACTCTTTAAGGCCCTTCAGGAGAAGGGTAAGAAGCTCCAAGAGCTCAAACACATTTTTGTCTCCCAATTTCCCCACTTTCAAAGGAACTCTCCAGCCAAAACCTCCTTTGTGAGGAAGTCTACCAGACAACTGCCACCCAAAGGGAAACTGGCCTCTTCCATGTCTGCTCCCTCTATCCTTATTCCAAAACAGCCCTTTCAGGGTAAACCTGGCAGTCTGTGACTACCTGCCATTGTATCCAGACACCCCTCTTTCCATGCATCTCTCCCTATCCTGCCTGGTTTGGAATTTGAAACAGATAACTCAGGACTCCTGGGTCCCCTCAGTTATAAAACAGGAGTATTTCATGGTGTGGGAGACCAGGCTCTCTTTCAAAGGTATCCCACTGCCCCCCCCCCCAAAGACCAAATGGCTTACTTTCCCACAGTTCTACAGGACCTTCTCTCTCAGGACACAATTCAAGAGGTATCCCCCTCAGCCAAGAGGAAAGGGATTTTATTCCAGGATGTTTGTGGTCCCCAGGATAGGAGGCCCCTGGAGACCAATCTTGGATTTGTCCCATCTCAACACCTTGCTCAAGGTCCCCCCTCTTTTGGATGTTCATGCTACCAACTCTTCTTCCCCTTATCCTCCCTAAGGCCTTCTTTGTGTCCTTAGACATAAAGGGCGCTTACCTGCATATCCCAATCCATCCATTTTGCAGGAAATTCCTTCCGTTTTCAGTGGGTTCTACACACTTTCAGTTCTGTGCTTTGCCATTTGGTGTCTGTACAGCTCCAAGAGTGTTCACAAAGTGCCTAGTCCCTGTCATCTCCTTTGCCAGAACACAGGGGATCCAACTCTTCCCCCTATCCGGATGACATTCTGATCCAGGGGCCATCAATTCAATTGGTCTTACAGCACCTAAACTTCACTGTTTCCCCTCCTAAAAAGTCTAGGGTTCACCTTAAGCATCCAAAAATTGTCCCCGATTCCCTCCCAGGATTATGTGTTCTTGGGATGCAGGATCATACTTCTACTACTGTCTGATCTGATTAATATACAGTGATTAACTAGAGATATATGTACTGAAAATTTTCTACACAGAGAAGTTTATTGCACTGTTTTGGGATGCAGGATCCTAACAAAAAATTATGGTCTGTCTTCCCCAGACGAGATTTTCTCTCTGACTTCTTATTTCAAGGAAATCCTCCCTCTCAAGTCTGTGTCGGCCAGGGAGTTTCTCAGGCTCCTGGGATTCATGGCTTCCACCATCCCCATGGACAACCCTTAGCAAAGCTTTGCATTGAAAATTCCAGTGGTACTTGAGAACAGTCTGGAAACAACACTTACATCCCCTGGAGTTCATGGTTCCCCTGCTACCATGCCTGTCCAGGGAACTGAATTGGTTGATAGCCCAGGTAAATGCCATCCCAGGCCTGCCCAGGTAAATGCCAACCCAGGCCTGCCCCTGCAATCCCTACCCCCAATCAGGATCTGTTCACAGATGCTTGAGACATGGGTTGGGGTACAATCTTTGGAATATGTAGAGTGAGAAACACGTGGACTCTCAACCAACACAAGAAATACATCAGTGTCAAGGAAATGAGAGCCTTGATATTAGCCCTACAGATTTTCAGAGATCGTATCTGGCCAGGCATGCTGAGATGGTACAACACCACTGTGATGTGGTACATCAACAAATAGAAGGGGTCAAGGTCCTACCTCCAGTGCAGATTGGCTCTGCAGGTGTGACAAATCACCCTAGACAGACAAGTCAGTCTTCTTGCCATCTACATACCCTCTGCAGAGAATGTGATGGCAGATACTCTAAGCAGGACCATGACTCAATCCCACGAATGGATAATAAACAGGGATGTGTTCCTTGACTTGGCCCATTGATGGGGTATTCCAGATGTGGATCTTTTTGCCTCCCCCATGAACAGATAACTTCCAACCTTCTGCTCCAGGATACCTCATCCCGAAGCATGGAGAGTGGATGCTCTTTCCTTCCCTTGGAAGGGGATGTTCACTTAATGCATTCCCCCCTTTCCACTCGTACAAAAAGTTCTGCTGAAGATTCAGAGAGAACAACCAAAAATCTTGCTGGTGACCCCCTGTTGGCCAAGGCAGCATTGGTTTCCCCTTTTACATCATCTAGCCAAGGGCAGTCACCACAAGTTACCCCACTGGATAGACCTGCTCACACAGGAGAAGGGAACACTCGTACACTCCCCACTGTCCACTCTGAACCTTACATTGTGGGTGATTGTGGGCATAGACTCCCTTCATACACATTTTCACAGAGGACGTGCTTCAGGTACTGCAGGAGGCCAGAAAACCAACTACTAGACAATCCTATCTATCCAAATAGAAGAAGTTTAGTCTGGTGTCAAAAACAAAATCTACAGCCACTGACAGTAGAACCTCCAGTGGTTTTGTCCTACATGTGTAAACTGATGGAACTCTAGGTTGTCCCATACTTAATTAAGACAAACTTATCTGTCATCTCAGTATGCCTTCCACTCATTCCACCTCTAGCTTCTAGGCTAGAAGTTAAGTTGTTTTTGAAGGGAGTACTTCACCTTAGACCTCCAAGGAAGCCCATTCCTCCTCCTTGGGACCTAAATTTTGTTCCGGAAACGCTAACCCTATTACCTTTTGAGCCTGCCAGGGACTGCTGTCTTCAACACTGTATAGGGAAAACTATCCTCTTGGTGGCCATTACTTCAGCCAGATGGGTCTCTGAACTGCAAGCCCTCCTGGCCTCACTTTTCCACAAGGACAGGATTTGTTTACATACTAACCCATCCTTCATGTCAAAAGTTGTTAGTGAGCTCTACTTGAATCAGGCCATCTATCTACCTACTTTCTTCCCTGCTCCTCAAAACCCTGCTGAAAGGATTCTCCATTTCTTGAATGTACATAGAGAACTTGGATACTATTTGGCCAAAACCAAATCCATTCGTAAGTTGGACAAGCTCTTTGTCTCCTACCACCCAAGACCCCTGGAACATCCTGTTTCCAAGCAACCCATATCCTCTTGGATTTCTAAAACTATCTCGTTTTGCTGCACAACTCATGGCAGAAGGCTTCCATTCCCAGTAAAGGCGCATTCCACTAAAGCGGTGTCCTCCTGTGGTGCCTTCTTTAAGGGTCTGGATATAACTGCCATTTTAGAAGTAGCTACATGGTCATCTGTCCATACCTTCACCAAACACTATAAGTTGGACATCATTTCTAGGTCCAGAGCAGGATTTGCCAGAGTCATCCTCCATGGCTTTGTGGAAAATCCTTCTGTTCCCCCTCCCAATTCTTAATAACAGGAGCTTTTGCACTCTCCCTTATATTAAGAATACAGCAGCGTATGAATAGAACATAGTATTGTTGTGTAAAATCTTACTATAACTTTAGATGGCCTTCGCTTCTATATGCTGCTGTGCAATCTACCACCATGCCTTCCCCGTGACACTTGCCTGACTCCTGAGTACCTTCTCCATAGTCTGCAGTCCTGGCAGCATTCAGTTCTGAGTTAGGTGTTTGCTGATGTCCGTTTTGTACCTGACATCAGGTTTATGGCCGACATTTGCAGAGAGACACGGGACATCGCATATACCTGCACAGTAGCATCAGTCTTTTCTAAAATGGCCAGATGTACACAACTCCACCAGAGGCAGACTCCCTTATGTTAGGAATACAGCAGTGCATAGAAGAGAAGGACGTCTAAAGTTATGGTAAGATTTTACCCAACAATACTGTCTTCAGGACATGTACTATCACATCAAGATGAACAGATAATCCTGAAGATTTCTGCACCTTCGGGTAGGGAAAAGTCAGTCACCATCAGTCCAGAGCCCTGCCCTTTAGACTCACCATAGCTCACAGGGTGTTTACCAAGTGTATGGCAGTGGTATCAGCTCAACTGAGACTGCTGGAATTCCAAGTATTTCCATATCTAGACGATTGGCTCCTCACCACCCACCAGTCATTTCAGCAGTCCAGGGATTGTCGGATTCCACTTTGTCAAAGGCTAGGCTTGTCCTTCAGGCTTTAGGTTTAATGGCAATGGCCATAACCTTAGTTCCAATGGGTGGTTTTTATATGCTTGTTGTCCAGTGGACTTCAGCTGTTCAGTGGTCCATTCTGCACCATTCTTTGTCCTTCCCAGTCAAACTCACTTGAGTCTGCATGGATCATCTTCATTGGTGGATTCAGCCATATGAAGTTTACCTAGGCTGTCCTTTTATTCTGTCCCCTCCAGTATCCACAGTAACCATGGGTGCCTCACATTTGTGGTGGGAGGGACATTTCTTGGGATGGATGGTCCAAGGCACGTTGTTCCCCCAAGAGATCAATTTGCATATCAGTGTCCTAGAGATCAATTTGCATATCAATGTCCTAGAGGTGAGAGTGGTCCTGCTGATGTTGCAGGGCTTTCAACTCCCCATCCTCCTTCCCCCTTCCTTTCATCTTCTGGAGTGACCTTGTGGATATTGTGGAACCTTTTGTTCCAGGTTTGAGCTCTAGCTCTGCTATTCTTTCCTTGTTGCACTATCTCAGTATCTATAGGGCAGCAAACACGATCTGAGATATTGTGAGCTTACTGGGGCATTGGAGTAGCTCGTGAGTTGCATCTGAAAGTCTAGTCTGTGCCGATGAGTCAGATCCAATACCCAGTTATTGAAGAAGAATGAAAATGGACAACACAGATGCATAGTTATGGTGAGAACATAGCTTTAATTTATAGGTCAATATAAGCTTGTGGAGTGTAGCTGTCAATCTAGGACAGTTGTTCCTATTAGGAGAGCTACACTTCGTTATTTGAAGATGTTCATAGTTCTGTGTGTTTGTGTTACGTTAATAGATTGTGGGGGTGTTCCAGGGGGTGTTTTTCTTTGTTTGAGGGTTTTAATTAAAACATAATCTTGTAAGATGTGACATAAGTTCAAGTGGATATGACAAGAAACAAATGTATAAAAAAATCAACCTGCCAAATATTAGTGTATGCTTGTAACACAAAAGCAGAAACTAGACATTTTAAAAAAGCTGTTGTATGCATAACAGGTGGAAATAATAACTTCTTATCATAATGACAACACTTTCCATATTATCTTTAAATGTGAATGGTGTCACAGGAGTATATACAAAAAAGAAAGAGTAATGATCTATATTAAAATGTAGGGTGCAAATAGCTGTGTTACAGGAGATGCATTTGGAAAGAGTCAAGCTTGTTAATTTAATAAAGAAAGGCTTTCAAGATACTTGTTCAGCATAATATATGGGACAAAGGAAAAGAAGAGTTTGTTTGTGTCTTTCGGCTCTTCCCGGTTAGGGGTCGCCACAGCGGAATTCCGGTCCGCTAATGATTGGCAGTAGATCTTTACGTGCCGAGTTGCCAGCTCTGACGCACAGCCTTCAATGAAGATACGCCCATTCACACGTCTCCACACAGAAGACGCTCTAGCTGAGAAATCGAACAGGACAACGTCATACTGTGAGGCGACAACGCTACCGCAGCACCACCACCGCACAAAGGAAAAGAAGAGTACTTGTATTAATTGCTAGAGAAGCTTCAGTAGGGAGAGGAGAGGGGCAAAGATGATAATGGTAGATTTGTAGTAGTAAGGGGCTACTGGCAAGGGAGGAGGATTATGCTGGCATGTATTTATACTCCACCTAAAACTGCTGCAGTGGAGCTTAACAAAATTATGAGAGAAATAATCAGCTTTCGGTAAAGATTATTACTTATAGGTGAGGACTGGAACTTGATGTGTAACAGTAAGGTTCTGTCTGGGGGGGGGGTGCTGGAAGGGAAAATAAAATAGGGCAGATTTTTGAAGAACTTTATGAAAATATTTGGTATGGAAGATGTAAATTCAGTAGTAGGAGCTGTGAGAGAATTTATATATTACCTACTCCCCGAGGTGGAAAATTGGGCTAGGCTAGACAGAAATTATATTTCACAGGGCAGTTTGCATTTAATTGAAAGTTTTGATACTCATCCAATAACTATTTCAAGTCATGTGCCAGTAGTAACTAAAAGAAAAAAAGCAGTATAATGAAATGAGACACTGGAGCTTCCCCATCTGTTAGAGAGGAATTTATGAAATGGGTAGTGGTGATTACTCGGGCGTTATTAGAGAGGATATACATTTCTTCTGAAAGTATAGCTAGGGAGTTGGATAAAATGAAAGTATAGTTTAAAAATAGGGTCAGAGTAAAAGAGAGAGAGAGATGTTTTGCAGAATAGGAGGATTTCTCACAGAAAAGGAAGAGGCGCAACTGCAGAGTGCTAAAGAGAAAATAAGGGACTACGATAATATGCACTTAGAAAGATTGCTGTTAAGCAACTGTTTTTTCTTAGTAACTCCAAAGCACAAAAGCTTTTAGCATAAAGGCTCAGGCAACACAAAGTAGAAAATTGTTGTTGCCAAGCTGATGGGACCCTATAATGAGGAAATACCCAGAGATGTTGTAGAGGTATTAGAAATATTTAAGAAATTTTATGAAACTCTGTAAATTAGGGACGTGAATTCAAGAAAAAGTACAAATGTAAATGTTTATGGAATAAGGAAATATGCCAAGGTAAGAAGTAGATGAGGCTCAATTACTAACCGGGTAGGAGAAGATGAGATAAAATTTCTTAAGTTTGGAAGCTAGTAGGTAAGAAAGTGATAAAGATCTGGAAGGCTTTGTTTAACTATTTGAAAAGGAGGAGAAGCACCAACATCCTGGAAGAAAGTTGTGGTGACCATAATACCTAAATATGGTAAAGACCCATCAGGTCCAACATTTAAAGTTGTTTTCCAAACTGTTAGTTTAACAGGTTGGCAGTTAATTCTTTCACCAGCATTTAATCTCACTAATCTATTCTACTAGACCTGCCCCCATTTGATGTACATGCTGTGTGTCAGCATATTATTGATGCCATAAATACAGCATGAAGACTGTACGCTACCTTGTTCAGAAGCTTTATTAAAAGTTACATTTCTAAAAAACTAGATTGAAATGGATTTTTATTTTCGCAAAAAAAAGTTTTCATGTGCAAGGATGCAAAAACAGAAGTTTATTTTGTCATTTTAAATATGATCCTTAATACAACATAAAACAATTTACATATTTACAGCAGTATATATACACATTTCTGTTTTTTTTTTCTTTTTCTGTTTGTTTTTGTTATAACATCCTCATTGTTCTTCCATAATTGACCCCATATATATTTTTTCTTGTTCTTATATTTATAATTATATTTATATCTATGTTGTCATTAATATTTTCAAAACGTTTTTCTTCACACGTTTTCTAGAGTTTCACCACTCTTTTGCATTTCAAAAAAAAAAACACACACACACACACTGTTGTCTATTCCTCCCCCACAAAATAAACTAAGACTTTCAACTTTCCTTTTATTTGGCATTTTCCCCTTTATTGGTAACTTGTTTATTACCATTTTCCATAGGAAATCCTGACACACTACTATCTCGGTACACCCCTTTATCCTTACTTTAACCTTATCCTTAATCACCTCTTCTGGTAAATTTTCCAGTGGATTTACATAATTTACGTTTATACCACATACTTCTATCTTTCTCTGTATGATCAGTTTTTGTTTTCCATGTTAGTATTTTTTCTTGATAATATTTAATTTCTTCATTTGCTTATTCTTTTTCTTATTCTTATCATCTCCCAGAACTTTTGTGCTTATATTTAAACATTTTTACTATTAATTTCTCATTCTCTTCCTTTACCCACTTTAGTACTCTGTACAAGTTTAAATAATCAGAATAAACAACTGGATTTAGTAATCCCAGTCCCCTTGCATCTTCACTCATATACAACACTCCTCTTTTCACTGGGTTTAATTTTAAACCTCATATGAAAGAAAATACCAATTTGCAGTTTCCTTTTCATATCTTTCTGGAATTGTGTAAACATTTGACATATATACTGATGTTAAGTTGTCCAATCTCGCCTTCGTTCTTGCTGGATGGGTTTGGAGCAGATCATCGGCTCCGACTCGGCCACTTACTATAGTTCGAGAGCTCTGGCTCTAGGCTACCCCTTATCCCAGAATGCCCAGCACCAACTACTCAGATCTGTTTAGTCGCTTCAGCTGCGAGGTTGTGTCAGTACTGGCTCAGGCTTAGTATAACTTTTTTCTCTTCTTAAAATTCAATAATTTACTTGAAAAGTAGTATTTTCTTCACTTTTTTATAGTAGTTTGTAAGTTATTTAGTCCTAAACCCCTTATCTCGTCCTTTGCTGTGTTGTTTGTGCTGTGTTGGCCGTCGCCCTTAGTCGCTAGGCCTTCTGTTTGTTTACCTGAACTCGTTTAAGTTAGAGAGTCCCCCCCCCCCCCTCTTAAGGTCAGCCGTTTAAGTTAGAGGCTCTCCTTTTAAGGTTTTTATCAATATAATTTTTATTATTGTAGTGTGTCTGTTTGTGTGGTACTTCCTTCTTTTTTTCTTAGTATGTCCAAGGAAGTTAAAACCTCAGGTTTCAAAAAGTGTGACTCATGCTGTCAGAAGAAGTGTGACTCATGATGTCAAAAGATGTCTCTGACAAATGGGCACACTAGTTGTGTTTATTGCTTGGGGGCTTTGCACCTGCAGGACTCTTGTGCTATTTGTCATGCCTTTAGTCCAATGGTCCTGCAGGAGTGGAAAAACAAGCTTATCCTCTGTGGATTATTAAAACAGGATTCTCCGGGCAAAGCATCTCAGCCAGTGAAACCTTTGAAAACCAGTCAAGCCGTCGGCTCCATGTTCGGAACCAACCTGTGAGCTTGACAAACCAAGTGTGTCGGTGCCGGCTGACACCGACAAGATTACCCCTCTGTCAGCTCCAACTGTTACTTCAGAGCCGTCTCGGAGCCACAAAAGAGCTAGGTTTCCTTCTTTGGAGCCGATTTGCTCGGTGCCCCAATCACCATTACTCCAAAGCAAGTCCAGTCATTGCTCATCTTCCCACTCCTCTCGATCCTCAAGGTTATCAGATCAGGATGTGGAGAGAGTGGTCAGTAGGTTGCGTAATTCACAGGCCCTTGCTAAAATGCTTTCGAGCCCACCTCAACAGGCTTCAGCTCCATCCGCTTCAATTTCGATTCCTCCTCCAACTGTACTTAGTTCGGAGCCCGAGTCCATGGACGCTCCGATAGTGGTTCCTTCGGCTCCGATGACATCCTCATCGGCTCTGACATTGGCTCCGATTACCTCGATTCTTCCTTCCTTCGAGTTATCTGGGTGCTGAAGCGCTCTTGGCTCCGAGGGGGGGAAGTGGCATTGGACCCTTGTCTGACCCCGCTCTCCCTCTCGGAGCGTTGGCTCAGTTGAGCTCTGCTCCCACATCGGCATCAGAGCCGTCGCCCTTGGCGCAAGGTGGTATTCCTGTCTCTTCGGAGCTGGCCCCCCACCTTGTGTCGAGACCGTGATGCCTTTGAGGTCATGCGGAAAGTGCTGTCCCCACAGACGGCTCCACTATCTGTTCCATTGGCTCCGTCCCCCTCGGTGCATGTGACAACCTCTACTCCTCCTCCAGCCACAAAGCGTAGGGAACCTATGCCCCAGGACACCTCATTAGGTGAACCTTCTTCTTCTGAAGCATCCCCAGAGCATTCTGAGCAGGCTCCCCAGAAGAAAAAGTGCAAAAGGAAGCACCTAGACTCCCCTGAGTGTGTCACCTCAGATACAGACCTGGATGAGTCGGAGGGGTCCCCCTCCGAAGATGTTTCCTTTTCAGACATCCTTGTGATTCTCAGGCAGAGGCGTAGCTGGACTTCCCTAAGCCCCCTCCAAGGACGAGTCTGTATATCTGGACACATTTGGCACCCGACCTTCCACCTCCTGGGGGTGTCCACCTTTTGATCCACTCATGTCTGTAGTGTCTCGAAAGGCTTGGTCAGCTCCAGATTCCATGGGACCTGTCCTGAGGAGACCCAATAAATTCATCACAGCTCCCCGAGACAAACAGTTTTTAACTAAAGGTGTCCCAGTTGATGCCATGGTGGTAGCAGCAGCCACAAAGAGAGAGTTAGCTGAACCCTCCTCTTCTGTCCAGCTGCCGAATAAAGACTCCCGTATGATGGACAGATATGGGAAGCAAATGTTTTCATCAGTGACCTTCTCTCTTAGGTCCCTGAATTATCTTTCCCATTTTACTAGGCTTCAGAGGGATCTCCTAAAATAGCTTGGAGATGCCCTACAAGATCCTACAGCTGAGGGAGCTTCAGCCACGGTAGCTACCCAGCCTGCGACTCTTAATTCAATAGTCAACTCCTCCATGAGGTTTATTTCATACGCAGCCGATGGAGAGAGTAGAGCTGCGGGAACAGGAGTAGCTCTTAGGAGACATTCTTGGCTGCTGCTGTGTCAGTTTGCAGAACCTTTCAGAGCGTCCTTCACCAATACCCCCTTTGATGGCTCCTCTCTCTTTGGACCTCAGGTGAAAGACTCGCTTACCAGATGCCAGCAGGAAGGCAAGACGCTCTCTGATGTTGGAGTCCGTTTTTCCACTCCTACCACACCATATCCAAAAGGTCAGAAGGGCGGAAAGATGTGGTTTCGAAAATCTCAGGGACCCTTGCCTGATGCATGTGGTGAATTTTCCCCCAGAGGCAGAGGGGGAAATAATAACAATGCCAGACACCGCCCTTGTGGCAGAGGGGGTCCGCAAAATCAGGGTGACAGAGATTCGTTCTCTTCCAAACCCTATCAACATCCCTGAAGGGATGCCTGACTGCTCAACTCTGGAAGCAGTCGGGGGAAGGCTTTCATCGTACACAACCACCTAGCAAAATATTACAAAAGACAAATGGGCACTAGCCATTATATCCGGAAGTTACAAGATTCCCTTTCATCAACCCCCTTTTATTTAAAAAAAAAAAATCCATCCCAGATGTTCCACCCAATCTAGGGGATCAGGCAGTCACAGAAGTTTCAAGACTGCTAGAAAAAAAAAGAGTCATCCAAGAAGTCCCCGCAGACCAAGTGGGATCCGGAACTTACTCAAGATTCTTTTAAGTGCCCAAAAAGACAGGGGACTGGACACCAATTCTGGATCTCAGCAGGTTAAACAAGTCTGTACAAAAAGAAAAGTTCCGGATGGTAACACTGCAGTCCATTCTCCCCTTTCTGGGTCAGGACAATTGGATGTGCTCCATATATCTTCAGGACACGTACTATCATATAAAAATGGACAGACAGTCCAGGAGATTTCTACACTTCCGGCTAGTGGACAGTCATTACCAATTCAGAGCTCTGCCCTTTGGTCTCACCACATCACCCCAGAGTGTTCACCAAATGCATGGCAGTAGTCACGGCTCACCTGAGACGTCAAGGATTCCAGGTGTTTCCTTATCTGGACGACTGGCTCCTCACTGCTACCACCAGGCAACAACTTATAGAAGCACAAGATTACACAATAACATCCTGTGCTCAACTAGGCATCACAATAAACTTAGAAAAATCTGCCTTGTTGCCCTGTCAATCTATTACATACATAGGAGCAGAGCTAAACACAAGAAAAATGATTGTAAAATTGCGTCAGGAAAGAGTTTCCATTATTCGAAAACAAGTGTCACTTCTCCTGAGGAGCAAAAGAATTCAAGTCAAATATGTTCTTCAAGTTCTAGGGTCCATGGCAGCAGCCATTCTTCTAGTCCCCTTAGCATGCTTTCACATGAGAATCCTTCAGTGGCTTTTTTTCACACAATGGTCCTTCCAGGAATTACCCATGTCTCACATGATGCTAATTATGGAATCTTGCAAAAGATACCTTTCCTGGTGGATGGTCTCCCCACTAGTTTCTCAGGGCAGACCTTTCATGGTACCCCATCCGGTTGCCACAGTGACCACGGACGCTTCCCTGATAGGGTGGGGGTGGGGCATTATCTAGGGAAGACAGTCCAAGACACTTGGCAACCTCACGAGTACCACTTGCACATCAGCATCCGGGAGATGAGAGCAATGCTCCTAGTGTTGCAAGCTCTTCAAGACTCTCTCCCTGCCGGGACTATTGCAATACAGACGGACAATATGTCAGTGGTGTGGTACATCAACAAACAGGGCGGAACCAGGTCTTACCCCTTGTGCCGAGAGGCCCTCAGACTGTGGCATTGGGCAGTTTCCTCCCAACGCTTTCTGATAGCAACACATATCCCTGGGACATCCAACGTAATAGCAGACGAGGCTCAGCAGGGCTATCCTCATGCCTCATGAGTGGTCTCTGAAACAGGAAATTGTGGATCTTATTTTCCACAAATGGGGCAAGCCTTGCTGCAATCTCTTTGCCTCTCCCCTCAACAACAAATGCAGCAGCTACTTCTCCCTTTTTCCTCCTCCGGGTCAGACACCCAGGGACGCTCTAGTCCACGATTGGCCTCAGGGACTCCTTTATGCATTTCCCCCCCTCCCTATAATTCCAAAAGTCATTCAGAAAGCAAAGTCTTTGGGTTGCAAAATGATCCTCATTGCCCTCTGTTGGCCTCGACAGATTTGGTTTCCGTTCCTTCACCCCCACCTTCTAGCTCAGCCTTGAATTCTGGACCCAGTACCGGACCTCTTAATTGATCAATCAGGCGGGCTACACCAATCCCTCCAATCTGTCAAGCTCACAGCTTGGTTACTCCACTTCCAGTCCTAACCAGGCTCCCCAATATTTCCCCAGCAGTGCGTGAGATTATTGTTTCCTCCCATAAGGCAAATACAAGGAAAGTCTATACTAGCAAATGGAAAAGATTCTCTTACTGGGCAGATTCCAGGAATTTAGATACTTTTACAGCTCCTGTACACAAGATTTTGGATTTCCTAGCAGAACTGTTTCAGTCTGGTGCAGCTGCTGCTACCATCATAGTTGCAACTAGCTGCCATTTCAGATTTTCATGTCGGAGTTTCTAACTCCAGCATAATGTCTCTCAAACTCTGTAAGGCCTTCATGAGAGGTACAGCTCTACTTAGACCCCCAGTGAAAAGAGCCACTTCCACCTTGGGATCTCAGTTTGTTTCGTCCCTCCTTGATACTGCCACCCTTTGAACCAGCAGCATCATGCTCCTTGAAGTTTCTCTCTTGGAAAACTCTTTTCTTAGTTGCTATTACTTCTGCCAGACGTGTTTCAGAACTTCATGCACTATGTGTCCGCCCTCCATACCTAGTTTTTCACAAAGACATGTTTTTTTCTGAGAACTAATCCATCTTTTCTACCTAAAGTTTGTTCGGACCACAATTTGAATCAATCCATTGAACTCTCTTTTTTTTTCCCTAATCATTCCAACAAGGCAGAATACAAATTACACCAACTGGATGTGCATAGACAACTGCGTTTCTATCTCCATAGAACTAAAGAAATGAGAAAATCAGATCAGTTGTTCCTTTCATTTGTTAACAACAAACAAAGCCTTCCAGTTTCTAAAGTAACATTGTCAAAATGGTTATCGGACACCATCGCCCATACCTACCACTTGCGACAAAAAGATCTTCCAACAAAACCCAAAGGTCATTCAACCAGGTCAGTAGCTACTTCGTAGCATTTCAATCTAGATAGATTCAGTTTGTGCAGCAGCTACTTGGGCAGATCCTCATACATTCATTTCTCATTACAAAGTAGATGTGGTCTCCCGGGGCAGAGCTTCCTTTGGTTCCACGGTTCTGAAGAGTCTGTTCCAATGAGCCACCCAGGATTGAGGTGCTAGGGACGCTGTCCCATCCAGCAAGAACGAAGGCGAGATTGGACAACTTAACATAAAGAAGTTATGTACCTACCATAACGTTCCATGTTAGTTGTCCTTCATCTCGCCTTCCTCCTTGCGTCCCTCCTTCCCCCTTCTTCGAGGATTGAAAGGAGTTTCTCAATGGTTTCACTGGCTAATTTGTTTTGTCATTAGTTACTACTCAACCAAACCATGACAATTAGCCATATATTCAGGTTTATTAATGGATAATCTTCTATAATTATGTCTAGTATGAGCTATCTCAAATGAGATCTGGGTAGCTAGCACTGGGCATTCTGGGATAAGGGATAGCTTCGAGCCAGTAAAGAGCTCTTGAGCTATAGTAAGTGGCCAAGTTGGAGCCAAGGATCGGCTCCAAACCCATCCAGCAAGAAGGAAGGCGAGATGGACAACTAACATGGAACGTTATGGTAGGTACATAACTTCTTTTTTTTATCCCGTTTATACAGAATTCAGCAGATAAACCTTTTTCTAGAATGATGATCTGTATGTCCTCACAGAAGACATATTTCTTTCCTTTCTTTTGTCACGCCCTCCCATTGCATCATAAGTACATAATTTTTCTCAAATTTTATCCCTAGCAAAGACACTTAATTCTCTGAAAAATGCATCCCCGCAGTTTTCACCACATCACCCAACCCCTTTCTTTTGTCTTTAAAGGAAATGAGAATGACCTTGAGTAAACATCCATTCAAACAAAACAACACTTCCCTCATCCATATTTTGTTCTTAGCAACTACAGCTGTGTCATCTTTGTGTCAGAACTACTGGAATCCCCACCTCCTTTTGCATCACATATCTGGCATATTTTATTTTATAAGCTACATCACTCCCTATTGCGTTCATTACCAAAGCAAAAAAATATTACACTCATGGGACATCTTTGTCTTTTACCACACTTTATGCATATTTCTTTACTCGGCTACCCATTCAATAACACTGTCAATGTATTATTTTTATTTGCCATACTTCATAGTAGCCCACAAACCATCATATGCCTTATTAATATCACCTACCATAAGTTTCACATCCTCCCTTTTACTTATGTTATAATGTTATCCACAATTTCACTCTCAACCAATAACAGTTCTTGACATTCCTTACCTTTTATACCATATATACTTTCTTCCATAATATTCCTTCCTTCCATTCTCCTCTGTATCATTCTCATAAAAATGTTATAATCAGTGTTATTTAATATAATGGGTTTCCATTTTTTTACTTTTTTCTTTTCATCTTTCTTTCATATAGATTTTAATATTCCACTACGTTAACTCTTCGTATATAAACCCTTCCTTCAGCCATTCATTCAGTACATTTACAAAATACTCTTTACCAGTCCATTAATTTGGTACATTCAAAACCCTATACATCTGGGCCTGATACAGAATCAATATTTACTTTCCTAAGCACCTCATCCAATTCACTAACAGTAATTTCTTTTTTAAATTCTTCCTTAGCTCATTCTGGAATTTTTTAAAATTTCTATTCTGTCTATTTCCCTTCTTTTTACTCTTGTACATATTTTCCACATGCTGTACTACAATACTCTATTTTCTTTTACATTTTAGTTTCCCTCATTATAGTAATATATTGTGTTACTATTTTACCTAAATATGCAAATACCTCCTCCCTTCTCCCTTGTAAATAATATCTATATCTAAGAAGTAATGCCTTCATTTTTTTCTCGTTCTTTTTTATATAATTCTTTTTTCAGATCATAATATTTTCCTGTATTGTTCTATAAACTCTCTAATACATTTCTATGCATTTCCCCATACTTCACTTTCTCTTCCTTTCTTACATCATCCTGCCAATGAAAAAGACACTTTTTATACTTTTTAAATTCAATCCACCATTCAGACCAGTTTTTAGAAGTTCCTCATGGTCCTGTGATCCTTCTATAAATGCAGTACTTCCCAGTTTTCAGTTTCATCCCATTATTTCTTGTTTATTCTTTTTACAGTAAACTCTGTTAACTAGAACTCAAGCAACCAGAACTCTCAAGCAACCAGGAAAAAAATTGACAAAATACAGTACAGTTTTCATGTCTTGCACCCCCCCCCCCCCCCCCAGAAACGTACCTTATGTTTTTAGAGTTTTAAAAAGTAAGCTAGGAATAAATTCCCTCTCTCCTCAACCTAAGAACTCAAATGAACAATTAAGTACAGTATTAGTCAGGCCTGTTTTTAATAGTAACTCTCAAGCAACCAGAAACTATAGATCTGAAGTTGTTGTTTTCATCTGGTCTTCAACCTGTGGGACACGGATCCAGGATGGATCTGACTCTGCCGCATTTCTCCAGCATCGAATCCGAGCTGCAAGCTCCTCCTTTACCTATAATGCCCCTGTCTCCTTCCTCCCCTCAGATCTCGTTTGCCGCTCTCATTGCAAGCTTCGTGGTCCACTGCTCCAGCCTTTTTTTTGGGTGAGTTATATTTCTACAGCTATCATTCACCTTCTCTTTTTTTCTACCCCTCCCCCCACCTTTCTTGCGCTCAGGCGTCAATTTATTATAGTAAAAAAAAAAACACTTTTTTCCATTTCTCTCTATCCTTTTCTAGAGAGTGTGTGTGTGTGTGTGTGTGTGTGTGTGTGTGTGTGTGTGTGTGTGTGTGTGTGTGTGTGACAGACCGCTGTTTGGTTTTTCTCTCCGCTATGGCAGAGACACCCAAACCAGGGTTTAGAAAGTGAATGGCCACACACTGTATTGTGTGTATAGGGGTCCAGCACCTTGATTCCTCCTGCTCTATCTACACTAGGTTCAAGCCCCGTGCATTGATTGACAGTTGGAGTAAACTGATACTTAAGGGCCTCCTTCCACCTCCTACTGTGGAAGGCCAAGCTTCCTCTTCTACTTCTGCTTCTACCTCCATCCCGGCCTCTGTGACTCAACCTCCCGCCAAGAGAACCGGGGACGGAGAGAAGCACAAGCACTGGGATAGGCCGAGGAAGTGGTCCTCCAACCACTCCTCTTCAGCTGAGCCATTGGCGAAATCTAGCCCGGGCCTTAGCTCGAGTTCCCCCGGCTCCATTTCCCTTGCTTCTCCCTGGAGCAGGAGGTGTCTCAGAGCCAGTGTCAGTGGCCTCATTCGTCAGATACCCCCGCCGCAGCCTCTCCAAAGCCGAGGTGTACAGAGTGATGCAGAGATTCATCCACATGCAGATACAGATGGGAGTCTTGCCTGCCCCCTCCCCCTCTGTGGCTGGGGGCATGCAGTCCATCTTCATCCCGATCACTCCTTCTCCGATCCGACCCCAGATTTCGGCATAGAGGGATCGGCGCCGACAGTACCTCAATGCCAACCCTTGTCTTGAGCAGGTCTGCTGCAGCGAACTCGGAGTCATAGTCTTGGTGCTGGATCTGAGGGAGTGGTTTCACCTCCCAAGTTTTTCGGAGCCGGGCCTTCCACTCGGAGTCTTGGCGCCTGGATGTTCGGCTCCGGCTCCCCCCGTTGATCCAGAGGATTATGGACGCGATTGTAGCCCCTGTTCCAGGGGTTCATTCTCCTTTTGCCTTCGACATGGTGGAGAGGGTTCTCTCAATCCCATCGAGACCCTTGACGATTTCATCCTCTGAGTCCATCCTGGCTCCCTCTGTGTCTGGTCCAGATTCCGCCATCCTGCCACCTCTCCTTCATCAGCATGGGGGGGGGGTGGTCTGCCCAAAAACCTAGCCCTGATGAGTTGGTGTTCCTCGAGATATTTGGAGCAGGACCTTATACATCCTGGGTATCCCCTCCCACAGATACGTGGTGAATCTTATTACATCTCTGACATGGAAGGAGCCCGACACTGTGGACCCCATCCCCAAACATCCTGACAAGATCTTCAGTGCACCTTCTGATAAACCTCACTGGTCTAAGGTATCCCCTGTTGATGCCATGGTGCTGGCGGCAGCCACCAAAAAAGAGCTTGCACAGGAGAGCTCTACGGTCCATCCAACGGGCCAAGAGTCTAGGACCATGGACTGTTTTGGGAAGCGGGTTTACGCTTCAGCAACATTCTCGGTATGTGCTCTGAACTACATGGCACACATAATCAGAATTCAGCATGACCTGGTTAAGGAGATCGCTGGATCTGCCCCCAGGGTCCATGTCGGCGGAGGAAAAGAAGTTTTTTTCCTCCCCAGATGGCCACCATCACCTCCACCTCCATTACCTCTATGCGGCTTCTATCTCACGCGACCAAAGGCACCACTAGAGTGGCCGGAGCAGGCGTTGCCATCACGTGTCATGCCTGGCTCTGACTTTGTACCTTTTCAGAGCCCTTCAAGGTGTCTTTTACGAACCCCCAGTACGATGGTTTCACACTCTTTGGAAAGACTGTACGTGACAACCTTGGTCCAGAGTGAAAAGGACAGGAAGACTTTGTCTGCCATCGGAAATTGCTTCTCAACTCCTCAGCAATCCTTTTCCAGGAATCAATGAGGGGTGAAGAAGATGTGGTTCTGGAAGTCTCAGGATTAATCCCAGGATGCTCAGAACTTTCCGTAGAGGCAGAGGGGATTTGACAGACGCCGCCCTCGTGGTAGAGGGGGTCAAAGGAACCACGGGTCTCAGGATTCCTTCCCGGACGGGCCTGTGCAGCAGCCCTGAAGGGTTGCCCGGCTGTTCGGCTCTGAAGGCAGTCAGGGGTCGACTCTCGCTTCACCTAGCAGCCTGGGAGTCTATAATGGACAATCATTGGGTGTTGTGAATCATAACCAGAGGATATTCAGTTCCCTTCTTTCAAACACCTCTCTCCCTCAGACACATCCCAGATGTCCCACCCTCCCTAAGGAAGGATGCAGCACTGGAAATTTCCAAGCTGCTAGAAAAACGAGTCATTTAGCCCGTCCCCCCTGACCAGTCCAGATTAGGTGTTTATTCCAGGTTCTTTTTAGTGCCAAAGAAAACACTAAAAAAACTACCCTGAACCTGTCAGTTGCCAAGACGAAATTCCGAATGGTCACACTGCAATCTATCCTGCCGGAGAATGACTGGATGTGCTCAGTAGACCTTCAAGATGCGTACTATCACATCAAAATGGACAGATGCTCTCAGAGGTTTGTCCACTTGTAGCTGGGGACCAATCATTACCAGTTCAGAGCACTACCCTTTGGTCGCACCACTAACCCCCATGGCCTTCACCAAAGTTGATGGTGGTGGTAGCAGCTCATCTATGGCTGCAGAGCTTCCAGGTCTTTCCCTGCATGGACGATTGGCTCCTTTCCGCTCCCTCCAGGCATCCACTCTACCAAGCCAGGGATTTCCTTATCCAGACCACCCACCAGTTGGGCATCACCATAAATCTCAACAAATCCCTATTGGAACCTGTTCAAGTTCTAGATTTCATTGGAGCCTGGTTATATACCATTCAGACCATAGTTTTTCTGACACCAGCCAGACTTCAGTCCCTCAAACACCATGTCTTGTGCATCCTCCAAGCTCAAGCTCCCCCAGCAAAATTTGTCTTACAGGCGTTGGGGTCCATGGCAGCCATGATCACCCTTGTACCACACATGCGGGGGCTTCAGTGGACTTGAGTTGTTCAGTGGTCATTTCTAGGTCTACAATCGTTTCATCCTGTTTGTCTATCCCGAGCCTGCAGGGATTCTCTTCTGTGGTGTATTCAGTCCCCAGCCCTTCTTTGCGGTCACCCATTTATTCTTCCCTCCCTGCTGACCATGGTGACCACGGAAACCTCCTTACTTGGGGGGGGCATTGCTTGGGAAGGACAGTTCAGGCCACATGGTCTTCCCTGGAGACCCAGTTGCATGTCAGTGTCCTGGAGATGACAGCGGTGCTATTGGTGTTGCTAGCTCTTCATGCCCATCTTCCCCTAGGGACAATTGCTATCCAGACAGACAACATGTCGGTAGTCTGGTACATCAACATACGGGGAGAACTAGGTCTTATCCCCTTTGCCGCAAAGCCATGAGATTGTGGGGTAGGCGATCTCCACCGGCTGTTTTCTGGTGGCAATGCACATTCCAGGGAGGTCCAACATTCTAGCGGAAAGGCTCAGCAGGTCTATCCTGCTGCCTTACGAGTGGTCTCTGAATTCTTCAGTAGTGAAACAGATCTTTCTAAAGTGGGGTCAGCCTTGCTGCAATCTCTTCCCCTATCCTTCCAGTGTGAAGTGCAGCGAGTTCTTCACTCAGAACCCCCTCCGGGGGAGTCCCCAGAGATGCTGTGGTTCATGTTTGGCCCTCCAGTCTTCTCTATGCTTATCTTCCACTTTCCCTGATTCCAAAACCCATTCAGAAAGCGCAACGGCTGAGGGTTTTGTCATCTTCATTGCCCCATTCTGGCCTTGCCAAGTATGGTTCCCTTCTCTGTGGCCTGATGTAGTGTGTCCTCCATGGAAGTTAGACCTGGTTCAGGATCTGATTTCACATCCCTCAGGGATTCCCCATCTGGATCTGGCCAGTCTGAAGCTCACCGTTTAGCTGCTCCAGTTCCCATGATAGTTAGGACTCCCGGGCTATCTTCTCCCGTTAAGAAGATTTTGGTAGTGGCTCCTAAATCTTCCACTAGGAAGGTTTATTCGAGTAGGTGGAAACGTTTCTCGATTTGGGCTTCTCAACATGATTTAGATCCCTTCACTGTCCCGGTTGCCTGTTATCTTAGAGTTTCTGGCAGGTATTTTTCAACAGGGTGACAGCTTTTATACAGTTAAAGTTCAGCTGGCGGCTATTTCTAACTTCCATATGGGGAAATAATTCAGCTTCTCTGGCCTCTTCTAAGCTCTGTAAATCCTTTCTGAAAGAGTACTTTTCTTCTTAGGCAACCAGTCAAGGACCCTATGCCTCCTTGGGGACCTTACATTGGTCCATGAAACCTTGGTCTCTTCTGCCTTCGAACCCACTGCTTCAGTGGATCTGCAGATCCTGTTTTGAAAGACAACTTCCCTGATTGTCATTACTTCAGCTGAAAGAGTGTCAGAGCTTCAAGCCTTGATTAAGCCTCCTTACATGATCTTCAATAAAGATGGGATATCATTGCCCACTAATCCTTCCTTTCTTCCGAAAGTGACCTCAGAATCAAACACTAATCAGATTATCAATCCCCTGTTTTCTTTCTGAATTTTCAGAGTAAGGGAGATTATAAATTGCACTTGCTGGATGTGCATAAGCAATTATGTTTTTACTTACACAGAACTAAGGCCTTTCGCAGATCTGATCAACTTTTCGTTTCCTACTCCAAGCCCTTTTTAGGGAAACCTGTGTCGAAGGTTACCATTGCTCGTTGGATCTCTGTGTATACTCTTGGCATATTCAACCAAAGGATTGTCTCCATCAGGTCAAGTCAAGGTACATTCTACTAGGTCTATGGCTACTTCGGCTGCCTTTTGGTCCATGGTCTCTTTGGATGACATTTGCTCTGCGGCTGCCTGGGCATCTTCACATACTTTCATTTCCCATTACAAGTTGGATCTTCTATCCAGAAGCAAGGCATCCTTTGCCTCCGCCATGCTCTGTAATATCCTTCCATTAGGGCCTTCCAGCTTTTTAGTAGCTGGGGACTCTGTCCCACAGGTTGAAGACCAAATGAAAACAACTTCAGATAAAGAAGTTATGTACCCACCGTAACGTTCCATCTGAGTTGCTGCTTTTCATTTGTCTTCTGTCTGGTCACATTGTACATTATCACAACTATTACTTAAATGAGAAAAGTCCCCAAAAAAGAAACATGATTTAGGCTGGCCAGTATATCTTAATCTCCCTCCATGATCAGCCACATTATCTTCTTCCAGTTCACCAGTTCTAAACTGTAAACTAACTTTTTTTAATATTTAAGTTATTACTAGGAAACAAATAATCGTTCCACTGATAAATGTCCTTTTTGTTACACAGTTTCAGAAATTTTATAGTAAGGCCTTCAGCTTCAAATGTTAAGTCGCAGGATAAAGCAGGTACCTATGAGGAACCCGCACAATCCCGAGCGGACGTGCCGTCCATAGTGATTTTAACGGCATCTGCCTCAGATGTCTTAGGGGGCAGAGAGCCTGTGGGCCTGTCAGATTCCACCGATCACATCCCTTCGTCTGACTCAAGGCATTCTCCTAGTCGAATGCCAGCTAGGCCTTTCAAGAAAAAACAAAAGACACAGCATCTCTGTCCACCACCTGAAAGCATGCCCGATTGGCAAGCTTACAGCCAAAAGCCTATTCATGGCCCTACGTCGTACTACGACAGGAAGCCCTAGCATTGTCCCTCCTCTCTTAAGTCCTAGGCCCAAAACCTCAGAAACAGTAAGGAGGGATGAAGAGCTACTTTCTGACTCCTCAGAGGACTCCCTCTCCTATTCCTCACAGATCTCTTCTCCCCTGGGTTATGTATCACCTGAGAACGAGTCCATTGAGCCTGACTCCCCAGTTGAGGATTTAACCTTTGGGGAGACTATCTGCAAAAGAAAATACCACTTTAAGTGGGAATCCACTGACATGACTGAGGTGCAGAAGAGATTCTATGACCTCATACAGGTGGACTGTCCCAGTCCTTCTGCTATCCCTCCTATTCTGTCAGCTTTTCTGGATGCTTTTTTCTCAGCATCCCTTAACCCTGACTCCCACCCTCCAGCCCCAAGCAGGGCTGACAGATTGTACAAGGTCCCAGAATCAGAGAAATTTCTGCTCAAGTACCCTCCAGCTGACCCAACCACTATCTCCATTTCCACTGATAGGGCTTCCAAGCTGCTTCCTACCACAACCATTATTCCAGCTGACAAGGACAGCAAGACAATGGAATGTCTTGGGAAGAAAATCTACACTTCAGCCACCCTGTCTTTCATAGCCACAAATTACCAGACTCACATGGCCAAGTACTCCTTAGCCCTGCTGGATAAGGTCACTAAGGAACTGGCTGACATCCCAGACTGTGCAGCCAAAGCATCTCTGTCCTCCCTGCTAGCTCTCTTCTCTCAGGTGAATAGGCACTCCATAAGGTGCAGCTATGATGCAGCTGAAGCCTCAGCTAGGTCAGCTGCATCAGCTTTTGCTTTAAGGAGATACTCTTGGCTTTGTCTGCTGCCCCTCCCTGACCATTTCAGGGCTAAACCGACTGATGCCCCTCTAGATCATTCTGCCTTATTTGGCAGCAAAGTAGCTGACCTCTTTAAGTCTCTACAACAAAAAGGCAAAGAAATGCAGGATCTAAAGCACCTACTAGTTTCGCCCATCCCTAAGTTCTATAGGAACTACCTTGCCAAAATGCAATTCATTAGAAACCTTTCTCTCCCTGTGGCTCCCTGCAGGCCCCTCCGGCTAGAGATTCTCCAGCCACCAGCCCTATGCCTCCCTTTCAAGATAGGGCAGGTATTGTCTGACTACCTGCCAACCTCATTACCTGCCCCTCCTTACCCCCCTATCCCTGTCTGCCCACCTCTCTCACTGTCTCCCTGTATGGTCCCACATTACCTCAGACAAATGTGTTCTTTCCATCATCCAGAACGGTTACTTCATGACCTGGCTCACCCCCCCCCCAAGTAAGATTGGGCACTCCACAGCCACCCACCAGTCAGCTACTTGTCCTGCGACCGGTACTGCAATCTCTGCTGACTCAAGGCACCATGGAACCAGTGCCTCTGGAAACAAAAGGAAGAGGATTTTACTCCAGAATTTTTCTGGTTCCCAGAAAAGGTGGACCATGGAGACCTATACTAGATCTCTCGCATCTCGACCCTTTCCTAAAGGTGCCTACCTTCAGGATGCTCACTCTCCCCACCATCTTCCCCCTGCTCCTGCCTCAAGGGTTCATGGCAACCCTAGATATAAAGGATGCTTATCTGCACATCCCAATAAAGCCCACATTTAGGAAATACCTGAGGTTTTTGGCAGGCTCATCCCATTTTCAGTTCTGTGCCTTGCCCTTTGGGCTTTCCACCGCACTCAGAGTAGTCACAAAATGTCTGGCTCCAGTCCTTGCCTATTGCAGGACAAAGGGTATCCAAATATTCCTTTACCTAGACAACCTTCTATTTCAGGCAGACAATCAGAAGACCCTCCTTCTTTTGTCCCTCCTACAATCTCTAGGATTTCAAAAAATTTCCCCAAATCCCGTCTGGAGCCCACATAGGACATTGTTTTCCTGGGGTGCAGGATTCCTAAAGACCTCATGAAGGCCTTCCTGCCACAAGACAAGGTGGTGTCCTTGACAGAACACCTGCTCTGCGTCCTCCAAGCATCAGAACTTGACAGCAAGGTAGTACCTGAGACTTCTGGGTTACATAGTAGCCACTATACCCATGCTCCCCCTAGCAAGACTGCACATGAGGAAACTACAATGGTATCTTTGATCGGTCTGGACCCAGCATTCCCATCCTCTGGAATTCAGGGTACCACTTCTTCCCTGCTTGAAACAGGAAATTCACTGGTGGCTGAGACAAGTGGTCAAGAACCCAGGCCTTCCTCTCCAACCACCCCCACCCACTCAGATCATGCATACAGACGCTTCAGATCTGGGTTGGGGAGCAACACTAGGCCAAAGACAGGTGCCGGGTTTGTGGCCAAACACACACAAAAACTACAGCACATCAGTGTCAGAGAGATGAGGGCAAGCCTCCTGTCTCTACAAGCCTTCCTACCCTACCTACATTAAGGCCCTCTCAAGATTTTCACGGGCAATACCACTGCCCTGTGGTATCTCAACAAACGGAGGGACCAAATCCTACCTCCTCCTCTGCAGACTAGCTCTGCTGGTGTGGGAACTGGCCACCTCACAGGGGATTACCCTACAGGCAGTTTACATCCCCTCCCTTCACAACTCTCTGGCAGATTATCTCATCGTGACCATCTCAAACAACCACGAGTGGATGCTTCACAGATATGTCTTCCTGGATCTGGTCCACCAGTGGGGTACACCTCAAATAGACCTGTTTGCCTCCTCCATCAACAGGTAACTTTCTGGCTTCTGCACCAGGACACCAGACCCCAAGGCACTGGCAACAGATGCCTTCTCAATTTCTTGGAAGGGGAAATTTCTGTATGCTTTCCCCCCCTTCCCTTTGATTTAGAAGGTGCTGCTGAAAATTCAGCAGGACATACCAAAAATCTTGCTGGTGACTCCCTACTGGCCAAGACAGCACTGGTTCCCCCTTCTCCTTCATCTGTCCAAGGGCAATCACCACCAGTTACCCCCCCCCCCCAGTGCACCTTCTCACACAGCACAAGGGAACACAGATACACCCACAGTGGCAGTCTCTGCACCTCACCCTGTGGTTGATAGGATTCGGATCCCCTTTAGACACCTGTACAACAAGGACGTCCTCGGTGTCATGCAGGAGGCCAGGAAACCTAACACAAGAAAATCTTACCTCTCAAAATGGAAAAGGTTTTCCATATGGTGTCACAAAAGACAGTTGCACCCGCTGCCACGCAGCACCCCTCTTATCCTGTCTTATCTGTGCAAACTATTGCAGACAGGTCTGGCCTACTCTTGTCTCCCTCTGGATCCACCCCTAGCATCCAATCTTCCTGCCAAACTCTTCCTCAAAGGGGTACTTCACGTGAGACCTCCCAGGAAACCGTCCCCTCCTTCCTTGGACCTTAACTATGTACTAGAAAAACTCACCCTAGCTCCTTTTGAGCCAGCAGACAAAGGCTCCCTAAAATTTTGCACATGGAAAACTGTTTTAGTGGTGGCTCTGACCTCAGCCAGGAGGGTCTCAGAGCTACAAGCTCTAATGGCTACACCACCTTTTCTAGTCTTTCACCTTGACAGGGTTACTCTCAGGACTAACACATCCTCCTTGCCCAAGGTAGTGAATGACCTATCTTTGAACCAGGCCATACACCTGCCCACCTTTTTCCCCAATCCACAGGGGGATAGTGAGAGAGTACTTCATTCCCTAGATTCCACAGACAGCTTAGGTTTTATCTACATAAAACCAAGTCCATTAGGAAGTCTGACCAGCTGTCTGTCTCCTTACACCTCATTGCCCTGGGGGAAAGCAGTAACCAAACAGACCATTTTGGCCTGGATCTCCAGGACCATTTCCTTCTGTTACATGTACCATGGGAAAACCTTGCAGGGCAATATTAAAGCCCACTCCACCAGAGCAATGGCCTCTTCTGGAGCCTTCTTTAAGGGGCTAGACACCCAACACAATCCTTGAAGCAGCTACTTGGTCCTGTGTGCACACTTTTTCACTAAGCATTACAAGCTGGACCATATCTCTAGGGCCAGGACGGGATTTACCAGAGCTATCCTTCACAGATTCCTGGAAACCTCTTCCAAACCAGCACCCAATTCACAGTGAGCTTTGGCACTCGCCCACATGTAGAATACTGCAACATTGGAATAGAAGGACATAGGAAAGTTGTGTAAAATCTTACCATAACCATAGATGTCCTTCTCTTACATGTTGCAGTATTCCTTCCCTTCCTCCTTCCCGTCCTTTCAGGTTGAACTTGCACTTCTGGGTGGCACTGGACAGGCTATGCCCTACTAGGACTGGCTCCAACTAGGGCTTTCTTTTCTGAGGGCTGGTGCGTGCAGCCATCACTTTATGGCCCATGTTTCTGCAGCCACGTCAGATGCCCGACGCAACTTTGAGGGACTGAAAAACTTTGGAATACTGACCAGACATACGCAAAAGGAAGAAGGGTAAACCCACATGTAGAATACTACAACATGGAAGAGAAGGACATCTATGGTTATGGTAAGATTTTACACAACTTTCCTTTCCTGAGAGGTACTTTGCAGTAGAGACATCCAAGAAGACCCATTCCTTCTCTGTGACTTTTAATTTTATGATTGAAAAAGTTACTATACTATGCCAGTTCAACTGTTCTGAAATTCCTGCCCTGAATTAACCACTTAGCTTTTATCATATGTTATAGGAGGATCCCAAATCTGCAAGCTTTGTTATGTAAATAACTTTATATAGTAGTCTTCCACAGGGACAAAGTGGCATTCAAGAACCACCTGTCTTTTAGGTGGTAAGGTGATCATCTTGAATCAATCCATTCATGATATTGTCATTCATCTAAATCCTTGAACAAAGGGGATGCACCTTGGGATGTTCACAGACAGCTGAAATATTACACTGACTAGACTAAAGATTTGAGACTCACTGCTTATCTCTCTCTCTTTCATGCCAGAAGTCATACAGACCATCTCGGAGTGGCAAGCAAAATGCACCTTCTTTTATGACTGCCATGGTAAGACTCTAGCTGGCCAGGTCGGACACACTTTTACTTTGCCACCACTGTAGCCTTATTCAGAATATATTAGCAAAGAGTATCTGAGGAGGCCAGTTGCACTTCTGCTTTCACCTACTTAAGGCTTCACACGTTTGACATAGTCTTACAGGAGGTCTGTTTTTTTTATCTGTGCTTTTTTGAAAGGTACTCTGAAGCCGTCCACCCTTGCCAGGAACCAGGGACCTTTTCTCCTTAGTAATATCTCACACTGTTTGAATACACTGCAGCAAAGATCCTTCTGAAGAACATAGAATTGAATAAGGGTACTTATAATAGCTATGTATGTTCAGATAATAGGAACATCCACCCATCCATGTGTGTCCTTTACTTTCTTTCATAGTTTAAGTGGCTTTTGCAAAGTACACCATGGATGCATGTCTATGTAACACATTGCAAATGTACATGTTTTGTGAGGAGCATTTGGTTGTACTATAGGATTAGCACTGTGGTGAAAGGCCATGTGGGGTCAAGAAAATCCACCACATACCACCAGGATAAAGAAGTTGAACAAGTACAAAATAAAACGACAGCAACTAAACAGACTGCTCAGCTACAACACAGCCCAGGATCTCAAAGTATGACAAATACATTAAAAACAGAAGGAGTTTATTAAATAACGTGAGCGCTTTTGCGTTGCAACCAACGCTGCTTCAGACATCAATTAAAACTAACAAAACATAACATTTAAAAGCCCTATCAAAACCAATCTGAAATCACTGCCAATGTAAATGAATAAATACATTGATTGGTAATTAACTTCAGCACCTTACGGTAAACCAGTCATGCTATGTTTACAACTAAAATGCAGTAGGAAGTAAAAGCTGGCAAGAAAACACAATAAAAGTTAGTAAGACATCATAAGCTGTAATGTAATGTAAACACAAATAGTCAAGACAGCCCATGGACCTTATCATAGCAGTCTGCACAAAATATAATGTCTTAAACTATATAGCCTAACATGCACTTACTTGCTTTATATGTTCAGATAATTAATCCCTACATGAATTCATGTAGAAACAACCTGTGTAGAATACAATGCATAAGCCATAGAACAACCAACTCAGTAGGACCTTGTGACTGCAGAAGAAAGGTCAAAGGTTTTAAAGAGATAATGCTGTAACAGTACATGGATGCATGTATTCAGTAAAGCATCCATACAATGAAACATGTGTGTATATGTATGTGTGTATATATATATATATATTTAAAATTCTTAATCCCCTTGGAATTTTAAATATGCCAACTTACGGCAATATGTATCCGGACCTACTAGCACTTTGGCAAAAGATTAATATTCAAGCGAATATATATATATATCTTGTATATGTGTATGTTCGCATTTGAAATCTAATGACTTATACACACAAAAAAATAAGTCATTACTTGTGAACAAGAGATCTATCCTTTGAAAAGGGTTTGAGAGAGACCCATCTTCAAGACCATAGAGTTTATCAGCTTGTAATGAAATGATCCATTTTTGCTCCATTTTCTAGCATGAATCCCACATGTGTTTAAGAATGTGATAAAGGGTCAAGCTTTACGCCTGTCCCGGCTGACCAATGATGAAGACACACTAGAAACATGCTCCAGAGAGTTAGAGTGAATTTAAACATCAATGTTATACACATAGTGTGAACATGGTTTCAGTGTCATGATAGAAGAAAGAAGGCATGGAGGGAATCCTACTTTTCAAAAGACGCAACTCTTGAGAATGTCCAAAAGACTGGTACATGAGGGAACGTCTGTAGGTTAGTGCTCCCTTTTACTTCTGACAACAAAGATATCCTGAGTATTATCAATAAGAATTGGCATATTTTAACAGCCGGTGCAGATGTATCAATGGAATAGTTGATACAATACCCAGGATCACATATAAGAATTGTAGACCCCTGAGAATGAGGCTTTGTTACTTGAACATATCGTAAAAACATTTGAATGTAAGTAACAGGAGTGGGATGTATGGATGTTCATCGTGTTACACTGCTGCAGTCATTACACTTGGGTTATCCTGCCGTCAGGCGGTTCCCCAGTCGGCCTGAGTTCCAAAGTCTTGGTCCGGCGTCAGTTGCTGTCGCCTCCTCCCTGACGTCAGTGCGACAGGGGTATATAACATGCAGCCGACACCATTTTCTCCAGTCTTTCTTGCCGCGCGGTGCCCGAAGCAGAAGCAGTTCGCAAGTGTCGGTCGGCCGACTCCTGAGATTTTCATTCCGAATCCAGAACCGAAGTCTTCTACAAAGCTAAGTACCCCGTTGGGGAAACTTTTTCTTGCCTCAGACCGATGTCAGTAAAAGTTAATAACTGTATTTCTTGTGGGAAGCAAATACTTCTTAAGGATTTCCACTCCTATTGTATTCCATGCCTAGGCCCAGACCACAACGTCACTGGTTGTCGGTTTTGTGCTAGGTTTAACAAGCGCACTATTAAACGTCTGTTTGATTTTGCCCGACATTATTTTGGCAGAAAATTCAATTACACCATGCGGTCGGAACTTCCGACAACTGGAATACATAAAAAGCGCAAAGACAAGGACAGGCATCCGAGGCCCAAAACTGACGACGAGGCCTCTTCTAGGCCGGTCGCCGGTTCTCCGGTTTTCAGAGAGGCGCCTATGAGCCCCTGACAACCGCTTCCACAGAACCACAGACCGCCTCCGACTCCTACGTGGAGCTGGCTGGGCCTTCGGATGCTCTAGGTTTTCAGCCTACCGAAACTAACCCTTCAGAGGGAACTGAAGTAGCTGAGCAATCCACAGCTTCAGAGGGTGTTTTCAGACCTACCCAATTAACCATTAAACCCTCTGCTAAGTCTAAGCCCCCCTTAAAAACAAAGAAACAGATACAGCATTCTCCAGTACAGGCTTCCATGCCTAAGAAACAAATGCTCAAAATGGCTGAAGACCTAATCACTCTGATCAGGGGGTCCCATCCTCCTCCTGATAAAAGGCCCAGACAGGATGCAGACTATGAATCTTCCGACCAGGTGTCCATTTCTTCAGATTCATCCTCAGACCTAGGATATTCTTTACCCCCTTATGAGGATTCTGATGCTGAGGAATCAATTCCATCAGCCTCTCCACCTGAGGACTACTCCTTTGGGGAGACCTTACATACCATGAGGGAGCATTTCCATTGGGAAGGCCAGGATTATTCAGAATCCAAGAAAATGCTCAGAGACTTCCTTTTATTGCCTCAACACAGACCCCTTGCTATTCCGCCAGTGTTTAGATATTGTGGATGATGTGTACACTGAATCCAGCTTAAACCCTGACTCCTTACCTCCAGCCCCAGTTAAACCTGATAGATATTAGTGTCCCTGACTCTCACAAATTTCTGTATAAAAGCCCTGTTGCTGACCCTGAAACTATTTCTCATGGACCCAAAGGGATTTAGGCCTCATCAGCAAAAAACCCAGTTCCCTCTGACAGAGATTCCAGAGCATTAGAAAGATGGGGAAAGAAAGTATATACGTCTGCAACTTTAGCAATGAGAGCCTTAAATTGCCAGTTTCACATGCTAAAATATCAGCAATTTTTGATGTCTCAGTTGAAACAAAAGATGCTTCCAGATTCAGATCCTCCTAATTTTAAAGAAATGCAGGATTTATTGCATGCAGCTGAACAAGTGGGAAAACATACTTTGCAATGTGGGTTTGATTCCTTAGAGGCCTCCTGTAGAGCAGCAGTTACAGGCTCTGTCATTAGAAGGCATGCTTGGTTAAAAGAACATACGTTACCAGATCATGTTAAGGCAAAATTATTGGATGCACCTTTGCAGCGGGATGTGTTGTTTGGAGTTAAGGCAGAGGAGGTATTAAAGAAGATGGAGGATAAGGCAAAATCTATGCAAACAGTGAAGGATTTCTTACAGGTTCAGCCTCCTCGTTTTAGCAGAAATTGGCCAACAAAGAATTGGTCCTTTCCAGTCACAGACATACCTCAAAGGGGTAGATACAGACGTCCAAGAGGTAGAGGTCAAGCACAAGGTCCTTACAGGTCATGACAATGGGGTACACCAGGCCAGAAAGAAGGGGAAGACAGGCCACAACCTTATAAAAAGCAGCCTCAATAACTTCCTACTACAGCTGCCAAAGAGCTCTCTCTTGGCAGCCCCCTTAGGAGGAAAACTGGCACTTTTCTATCACAATTGGTATTGCATCACCAAAGATAAATGGGTTCTCAACACTGTATCTCAAGGTTACAGATTCCACTTTCACACTCTGCCAAGGTTAAAAGGAATGCCAAATCTGTCACCAAATCAATGGGCAGAGGCTCAAAAAGAAATTACAGCACTCATGGACATGAGAGCTATTCAAAAGGTACCACCACATGAGCAAGGACAAGGATTTTACTCAAGACTCTTTCTTGTTCCCAGAAAGGACAAAGCCTGGAGACCCATTCTGGATCTTTCTTCTCTAAACACTTACCTGGATGTTCCGAAATTCAAAATGTTGACACTACAGCAGCTTCTTCCCATGCTGGGCAAGAAAGCTTGGCTCGTGACTTTGGACCTCAAGGAGGCATACCTGCATGTCCCTATCAGACAAAACTGCAGAAGGTACCTCAGATTTCTAGCTGGTTCACTGCACTATCAATTCTCTGCACTGCCCTTTGGCTTATCTACTGCACCCAGGGTCTTCACAAAGTGCCTGGCACCAGTAATTGCATTTTGCAGGCAAAAAGGAATTCAAATTTATCCATACCTGGACGACTGCCTGATTCAAGCAGAGAGCAAGGACATTCTTCTAAAGCATCTGGCATACATAAAAAAGTTATTAAGTTGCCTGGGGTACACAGTAAATGAAAAGAAATCAAAACTAGTGAACTCACAGCAGATAATATTCCTGGGTGCCAGCTTGAACACAATGGCCCAGATGGCTTATCTCACGCCAGACAAGCAAGGACAACTGACTCGATACTTTCAATTGATGGCAACAAAGACCAAACTCCCTGCAAGAAAAATTTTGCAGGCCTTGGGCTACATGGCATCTTGCATACTACTAATTCCATATGCCAGACTGCATATGAGGAAACTACAATGGTACCTAAAGAGTGTATGGTCTCAACAATGTCAAAGTTTGGAAACAGTTATACCACTAATTCCTTGCCTTCAGCAGGAGTTTTGATGGTGGGCTGAAGCTTCTCACCTCAACAAGGGACAGCCTTTTACTCAACCCACAGCCAGGCAAACACTGACAACAGATGCATCAGATTACGCCTGGGGAGCACACATGGCAGGAAAATCTATTCAGGGCGAGTGGCTCACAGAGCAAAGGCATTTTCACATCAATCAAAAAGAGATGCTAGCTGTACAAAATGCAACTCACACAAAAGTTCCTGAAGTCCACAACACAACTCACAACTTGTAAGCCCAACACAGCTCAACGAGTCAGGAACCACGATAGTACTGCAGTTAGTTTCTTTTATTAAAAAACCATGCACCAACGATGACACTATTAGTTGAGCGCTTTCATCTAGTGAATCTAGATTTCTTCAGAACATCAGACAAACTGTTTGAATACACTTTAAATACCTTAATTTCCGCCTTTTCTAAAACAATTACCCAATTACATACATTTAACCCTATGCATCACTTATGCAGTAAAATATCCATCTCAAACTTGATTAACCATCTTATCCTTTAACTCTATTGCAAACTTACTGCATAATGTGCTGTTGTTAAAATATAACTTGGAAACACATCAGTATTCACAAATGAATCATGGTGTTACTGTATGTGCAAATACTGCTGTTATGGATTAAAAAATATATACATAAAATATATATGTTATACTAAAAAAAATACAAAATTTGATAAATAATTTGATAAAAATGCAGTACAAAAAGAATCAACCAACACAATAACTGTTGTTACATACATAGTGATAGCTTATCTTGTATAATATCTAACATTTTTTATTTGCCTCAATATTTCCACAAAATCAAGATTATACCCTCACTAAGGGTTTAGTAGGAATTACTTCATTTAGGCCAGGTGGTGTGGCAGCCTCGAGCCGCAGCTGCCACTTGATTTCTTTTTCTCCCACAATGGCCTTTGTATTACCTCCTCTAGGATTTATACTGACCACATCCAAAATACCAAATTTAAAACCCGTGCATGTCTCGCTATTGAGTATATGACGGGACAATGTACAAGACAGGTAATAGCCTCAAAAGGCTTATAGAAATAAGGCAGAGTGCTATACAAGACACAAAGACCTTCAAAAGGGGTACTACGAAGTGTGGGAGCTGTAGTTATTGTAAGTATATATACGAAGGCAAAAGCATAGTATTAAAGGACAGAAATAGAACTAAGGTTCATTTTAAACATGGTAATTGTTTAACTAGACATGTGGTATATCTAGCTATTTGTGACACGTCAAAGTTATTATGTTGGAATGACGGACCGGTTTCTTAAAAATAGAATTTATGACCACACCTATTGCATTAAGAGAAACGATACCAATAACGCATTGTCCCGTCATATACTCAATAGCGAGACATGCACGGGTTTTAAATTTGGTATTTTGGATGTGGTCAGTATAAATCCTAGAGGAGGTAATACAAAGGCCATTGTGGGAGAAAAAGAAATCAAGTGGCAGCTGCGGCTCGAGGCTGCTACACCACCTGGCCTAAATGAAGTAATTCCTACTAAACCCTTAGTGAGGGTATAATCTTGATTTTGTGGAAATATTGAGGCAAATAAAAAATGTTAGATATTATACAAGATAAGCTATCACTATGTATGTAACAACAGTTATTGTGTTGGTTGATTCTTTTTGTACTGCATTTTTATCAAATTATTTATCAAATTTTGTATTTTTTTTAGTATAACATATATATTTAATGTATATATTTTTTAATCCATAACAGCAGTATTTGCACATACAGTAATAACATGATTCATTTGTGAATACTGATGTGTTTCCAAGTTATATTTTAACAACAGCACATTATGCAGTAAGTTTGCAATAGAGTTAAAGGATAAGATGGTTAATCAAGTTTGAGATGGATATTTTACTGCATAAGTGATGCATAGGGTTAAATGTATGTAATTGGGTAATTGTTTTTAGAAAAAGGCGGGAAATTAAGGTATTTAAAGTGTATTCAAACAGTTTGTCTGATGTTCTGAAGAAGTCTAGATTCACTAGATGAAAGCGCTCAACTAATAGTGTCATCGTTGGTGCATGGTTTTTTAATAAAAGAAACTAACTGCAGTACTATCGTGGTTCCTGACTCATTGAGCTGTGTTGGGCTTACAAGTTGTGAGTTCTGTACAAAATGCACTTATAGCTTTCAAGGACCTGCTGCATCCAGGACAACTACTACTAAGGACAGACAACACCACAGTTATGTGGTACATAAACAAGCAATGGGGCACACACTCCTATCCCCTCTGCAGACAAGCCATGAACTTGTGGAATACAGCTCTAGACTACCAAGTTCATCTGCAAGCACAATTCCTGCCAGGAGAGAAAAACACACTGGCAGACGACCTAAGCAGAAACATCATGGATCCCCACAAATGGGAATTGAATCCACAAATATTCAGAATGATAACACAAAAATGGTGGAGCCCGGACATAGATCTGTTTGCTTCCCCAATGAACTGCCAGCTACAGAAATTCTGCACAAGGAGTTACCATCCACATATCTCAGAGGGGTTAAAAACATAAGACCACCCCGTAGAGCACCTACCCCAACTTGGGACCTCAACTTTGTTTTGGAAAAATTTACTTTACCTCCTTTTGAGCCAGCTAAGACAGCAGAATTAAAATACATCTCTTGGAAACTGTTCTGCTACTGGCAATAACATCAGCACGAAGAGTTTCAGAATTACAGACACTAATGGCAGTGGAACCTTTCCTCATTTTCCATCAGGACAGGGTGTCTTTAAGAACTAACCCTACGTTTATGCCAAAGGTGGTATCAAGTGTGGCTCTAAGCCAAACTATTCACTTGCCAACTTTTTATCCAAAACCACAGAACAAAGGGGAGAGACTACTGCATTCTTTGGACATTCACAGGCAGTTACGCTTCTACTTGGACAAAAGTAAAGCTTTCAGAAAATCTGAGCAATTATTGGTAGCATATGCTGCAGGAGCACAGGGAAAAGCCATTTCAAAACAGACCGTTTCAAAATGGATAGGACATTGTAT
Organism: Protopterus annectens; assembly: GCF_019279795.1. Classification (NCBI taxonomy): domain Eukaryota; kingdom Metazoa; phylum Chordata; order Ceratodontiformes; family Protopteridae; genus Protopterus; species Protopterus annectens. The sequence goes on from NC_056745.1 coordinate 213,262,086, forward strand.
ACGTTTCTGCTATACTCACCATGGGAAACCTGTACCTAGCAGCATTAGATCTCACTCCACCAGGGCAACAGCCACTTCAGCTGCCTACCTCAGAGGAGTACCTACCAAGGATATTTTGGAAGCAGCAACATGGAGTTCTGTGCATACCTTCACCAAGCATTACCATTTGCCTTTATACTCCAAATCCAGAGCTGGCGTCACCACTGCTGTGCTGCAGGGCCTTATAGCCACCCCTAATGCCTTATAGAACCAGCCTCCCTACCTCAGCTTTGGAATTACACCCAAGTGTAATGACTGCAGCAGTGTAACACGATGAACATAGTACAGTTTTGTACCTACCATAAATGTAGATGTTCAAGTGTAAACACTGCTGCAGTCCAGGTTACCCTCCCTCCTTCCCCTCTTACTTTCTGGTATGTACCTAGGTCTTCTACCTTTTACTACCTATGGGCCTATGGGGAGTATTTGCTGGTAACTGAAAATAGTTGTTTGCTTTTTTTGGTATACTTTACTAGCAATTTGAATTGTCTACCTATTTGGGGGCACCTGACATCTGGGGCAAGAAAAACTGAAGAAAATGGCATCGGCTGCATCTTATATACCCCTGTCGCACTGACGTCAGGGAGGAGGCGACAGCAACCGACGCCGGACCAAGACTTTGGAACTCAGGCCGACTGGGGAACCGCCTGATGGCAGGATAACCCAAGTGTAATGACTGCAGCAGTGTTTACACTCGAACATCTACATTTATGGTAGGTGCAAAACTGTACTTTCTGAACACTGTAATATATGCTCATATATGGCCAACAAGGATACATTCACCCACCTAACTACTGGGAGACAATATAAATCATCTTTTTATGCAAATCGGCGAGTGACTTGGTATATTTGGCAAGTTGTATTATGTGCTCCAGATTTTATGTTGGCAAGACCAACGGACATTGAGAAGAGAGGGTTAAGGAACATGTATATAAGATTAAGAAATCTGATACATCTATTGCAACTGCAAAACATGTTTCACAAGCAGTACCACATCATGGTTTTGAGTTTTATGTCCTCCATGTTGTGGGTAAGAACCACAGAATGGGTGACAACATTAATTGGACAGGAAAGAAGCACCAAAAATGAATCATCGCATTACAGGCTGATAAATTCTGTGGTCTTGATGATGCGGTCTCTGTCGACCCTTTTTCACAAATACTGATTTATTTTTTTGTGTGTATAAGTCATTAGATTTGTAATGCGAACATACGCATATATAAGATTTTATATATATATATTTCATTGTATGGATGCTTTATTGAATACATGCATCCATGTACTGTTAGAGCATTATCTCTTTAAAACCTTTCTTCTGCAGTCACGTGGTCTAATGGAGTTGGCTGTTCTATGGCTTATGCATTGTATTCTACACAGGTTGTTTCTACATCTACATGAATTCATGTAGAGATTAATTATCTGAACGTATACACCAAGTAAGTGCACGTTAGGCTTTATATTTCAAGACTTTGATTATATTTCATGCAGACCACTATGATAAGGTCCGTGGGCTGTCTTGGCTATTTGTGTTTACATTACGTTACAGTTTAGGATGTCTTTTACTAAATTTTTATTATGTGTTTTCTTGCTAGCTTTTACTTCCTAATGCATTTTAGATCTAAACACAGTGTGACTGGTTTACCGTAAGGTGCTGTAGTTAATTGCCAATCAATGTATTTATTCATTTACATTGCCTGTGATTTTGATACAGCTTTTAAATGTTACATTTTTTTGGTTTTAATTGATGTCTGAAGAAGAGTTTGTTGCAATGCGAAAGCACTCACGTTATGTAATAAAGTCCTGTTTTAACCTGTTGGGCATATTTTGAGAACCTGAGCTGTGTTGTAGTTGAGCAGTCTGTTTAGTTGCTGTGGTTGTATTAGGTAGCTGTAGTTTATTGCCTTCTTTAGTATGTGCTATATTAGGCACCTTGGGGGCTAATTTACATTTTGTTGCTACTTTTGTGTTTAATTTGGTGTTTCTTTGGCTCCTTCGGTGAGATAGGATAGGATAGTGGTTTGAGCACGTTTTTTTGGTGTTCACTGTTCCAGGAAGAGGACATGGGATGGTGCAGGTTAACTTTCCCTGTGCATCTGGCTGATATCTTTGCAGTGCAAGAGTAACCTTGTGCTTGGCCTAGGAACATCCAGCGGTTGTTGAAGTCTGTGGTTGACTTCCATATGATATTACTACATTGCAGCAATATTCCTATTATTCAGACATCTCCAATTATGGTGAGTACCCACATACTGCTGTACTTTCATATTTTGACTTGCTAGTTTACATTGTTTTAGTCATTGAAGAAAGTAGAGATGAAATGTCCTTGTATTAGACCCAGAAATTATGTTTTCAGTCATTTTAATTCCACTTTCATTGTAGATGTGTAAACTGGAGATAAATGTCATAGTATTGTTCTGCCCTTTTTAATGGCTTCCTTCATTTTTATGGTCACTTAGGTGGTCAGGACGTAATCACCGGGAGAAAATAGGAGTTCATGTGCAATTTAACCCAGTACTAAACATGAAACCTTACTGCTACATCGAATCCACATATTCACTCAAACCTGAGTGCTTTACATATGACCTTGCTGCTGTGGTGATGCATCATGGAAAGGGATTTGGATCAGGACACTATACCGCATACTGCAAGAATACAGGAGGAGGTATGCATCACAATTGTAAGATAATGATAGACTGTGTATCACAGTTAAGGTTTAAAGAGATAAAAAACTTTTATTCTTGAACTGGACATAAATATATAAAATGGTATGGTCTTCAGAGGAATTTAAGCCTTTCATGTTTAGGGGCATAGTATGCTTAAAATGGTTTTACCTCATCAGCAGCAAATATTGTATGAAACCCCAACTCACAAGACTCTGATGAATCATATTGCTGAGTACAAATACCTAAAATACCAGAAGAGTGAAGACTACATCTGTAAATATTTTTCCAGGTGGGCAAACCCCCACCCCCAAACGCTGAACTTGTATATGTCAACTACATAGTCACACAAACATGAAGAAGGGAGAAATCTGCCAAACTAAAGTAATCACTGCCAGAGCACATTTAAAAAACCACACTGGTGGTGATTTCCTATGAAAAACTGTAATTGATATTCTGTTCCTCAAAGCCATGTGATGCAGGCACTTGAAGCTTAGGGAATCTAATCCCAACCACCAATAAATATTTGCTTGGCTGTAGTTTACATGAAGAACTGCAGCTAACTACTGAAGCTTTTGTTTATCGGTGATATTGTTTTCTGTTATTTTTTTATTTTTTATTCATACCTTGTCATTTTTAACATGTCTGTTTTGGGATTGCAAAAGAGGTATTTCAGACTGCCATATCCCTGACATGTGCTGAATTCTCCTAACTGCACTATCTAGTGCAGTGTTATTAAGAATTCTTTTACAGCTTCAGCATAAGTTCATGGGTACTTATTAGATTATTGCTATGTGAGCATCTTAAGAAGCCTAGCCTTAGATTCCATTAGTAGTTTTTTAGCCCTTATATTTTGTTCATGTGTAACCCAAAGGTAGACAGAACAGGACTATATTGGGACAACTGCTTGTTATCCCTTTCCATGAGGAGCATTGGTCCAAAACCAGGAGGTTAATTTACAGTTTCCCATCCAGTCTTCCAAATTACGTTTGAAAAGAGTAAGAGAAGTAGTTTGCTTTATGTGACAAGGAACATGGTTGCATAGAAATGGCACTCTGTGTGATACATATTTATCCTTCCAACATGTCCTGTTTTGTTGCAAAAAAGATTGACATCCTTCATCAGATGTTTATACTACTGTTGCAGTTGCTCTGTGCTAACCTGAAAGTTTTGAGCAATCTAAACTGTTGGCATAGAGGGATGAAGCCCTGATTACAGCCCAGAGAAGCAGCTCGAGCATTGGAAGACCCAGACAAAGAAGGATGAGGGTATGCATTTCATAGCTCTCAACCTTCCATCTCCAAAATGAGGAACAGTAGCCCTCATAATGTGGAACAAATGGGCAAAATGTGGAACACATACTAATGGCTTACTAATGCTGGTTTTACTTATAAAGAAGATCTTTTAATGAATTAATATGATTCATTTCTATTTACCATGGATTTCACTTAAAAAAATTCCTAGCACTGAATGTGTGACAGAGTCCTTCAATGTGGAACTTTGAGGAACATTAACTTTTTAAGACACCAAATGAGGTACATTCCTCGTAATGAGGTACACTTGAGAGGTATGATGCATTTTATGCAAGCGCATCCTTCCTGGGAAGAAGAAAATGTGAAACGGATGACTGGTTGGCATAACCTTAAGATCTTCTCCTCTAAGGTACAAGGTTCAGTCCTGATATCCAGCCAATGCCTGCATGGAGTTTGTTTTCCGTGCATCTCTCTGGGGTTCCTCCCACTTCCCAAAAACATGCTGAGTGTTTCCATCTCAAAGTCACACAAGAATGAAGTTGTGGGCAGCAGGACAGACTCTAGATGCAGCCCTATAGGGGAAGAGCTGTATAGACCATCTGCTGTGGTGCACAGTATCCTCAAGATAGGAGAGCACAGATATACTGTATGCCATGGCAGAGCTTAGTCACTCAATGGTGTAAACTATGATTCTAGGTGATTGTCATGTTGACTAATGTCACCAAATGGGCATAGGTATTTTCTAGTGATAAGTAGTTTCAGGAGCCTACTCAACCTGCACTAAGAACCCATGCTAACAGTGGAAGTGGTGTATGTTCCCCTTTTGGCATATGTGTGTCCTCCATAAAGCCCAGCAATCTTGGATTAGTAAACTACTGGCCATCTGGGTGTCTAGTTGCCCAGCTTGGGTTACCTGGGATAGTCCTGTTGAGCGAAAGCTGAATGTAAAACCAGTCAATCCGTCAAACATGAACTAAGAATTACTGCACTCCGTGTAGGTTCACTGACAGGATGCAACTTTGAAGTGGATGAAATGATGGGAAGAAGAGGCTGGATATCCTATGTATCCAGGAGACAAGATAAAAGAGAAGTGCAGCAAAGCCACATGACTGGTGATTCTGAGTCAGGTTAGAAATGGTGTGGGAATTGTGATGAGGGAAAGGCTTCACAAGACAGTGAGGGATGTCATCAGAATTGGTAATACTTACAGCAATCAGACTAAAGTGTAAAAATAAGGCAGTATTAATAATATCAGCATGTGACCCAAAGTAGGGTCGTGGTTGTGAGGAAAAGAGTGCATTCAGAGAGTAGTTGCAGGACCTACTAGATGAAGCAGGACAACATGAATTGGTGTTGGTAATGTGTGACCTGAATGCACACATATTGGAACAGAACAGGATACGAAGCGGTCCACATTTGTGAGGCAGCAGGAATAAAGGTGGAGAGGCCATCCTGTAGACTTCTGTCTGGCAAATGGTGAACAACACATGATCTGATATTGTCTCCTTCATTCACCCTCATGATAGCATCTCAGATCTGACCCTCTGATACAGTTCAGCCACTTCCACAGACTTGGATCCGACTCTCAAGCTGCTCCCTCAATCCCACAATACCCTTCATCCACCCAACTACCTCAGATCTCGTTTGCCGCTGAGTAAGTTCAAACACAGATTCCCCTCTCTCAAGCTGTTAGCTGATTTTGAAAGTGACTTGTAAGTGCCTTTGGCCTTTTTCTTTCCTCTCTCTCCTAGTGTGTGTAATAGTTAGTTATTACAATTTAAACTTTCAGCTTCAGGTTTAAGTTTGGGTTTTATTTTAGAGTTAAGGATAGAGATAAAGTTAAAAGATAGTGTTCGATATATTTAGAGTTTTAGAGTAAAGCCTTCTTGTGTTTGTTCTGAACTGTCCATTATTTTTGGCGAGTTCGTCTTAGCTATGTCAGACAAACTGGTTCCAGGCTTTAAACGCTGCACTTCTTGTAAGCATAAAAATCCTAACCATGATGCCTGGGAGCCGATCATCTAACTACTGTGTGTTCCATCTGTGTAGCTTTTAACCTTCTGGCTTTATCCAACAGATGGAACAAACTTATCTTAAGGGGCCATCTTCCTTCTGACACTCAGACCCTTCCCAGGCTTCTACCTCCTCTGCTTCTGTTAAGGAGTCAAAAAGAGGTCCCTCCCTGCTTCACCAAGGGACACTCCAGATTCTAAGAAGCCTAAGAAATTGGTGGATTCCTCGGAGCCACCAAAATCGGCTCCCCTGTTGGATCCTAAAGTTCCCGCGGATCCGGGGGAGATCATCACCATTTCCCCGAATCAGTCATAGGCTCCAACTTTGCATCCTGTTACTGCAGATCCGAGGGCTTCAACAAAGTTTACAGTCTGTCTCCTACAGCTCTAAACACTCCAGGCCGCCCTCCTCAGCTTCATCCAGGTCCTCTAGAAGTTTGTCCAAGGCAGATGTGGAAAGGTTGATGAGGAGGTTTCTTAAGGCCCAGGTTCAGATGGGGGTAGTCTCAGCTCCATCCCCTGTCGGATCCATGAGCTATCCCAGTCAGCCCATCAGAACTGTTTCTCCAATCTGGCCTCCGACTTTGGAGCATGTGAGACTGCCATGCATTCGTCTTGGTGCAGAGGAAATTTCCTTTCTCAATGCCGAGAATGCCCTTGATGAGCCCCGCTCTAACCCGAAGCAGAGTGAGTCTCTGAGTTGCTGCATTGGTGCTGGGTCCGGGGGATTGGGATCAGCTCCTTCCTTCTCAGAGCCTTCCCTGCCCTTGGGTGCTTCGGCACTAGATAGCTTGGGTCCGATCCTTTCTGGGGGCCATGGATCTGGTGCAAGTCCGTCCCATTTTTCTTCGGTAGTCTTGGCTCCAGGAGAACTGGATAGAGCTTTGCTGGGTCCTTTGGCCTTTCAGGTAGCTGAGAAGGTTTTCTACCGGGTTGAAGATTTAACCATACAGGTTCCTCAATCTGCCCTTGTACCTCCATTGGATCCAGGCCTTGCTCTCTCACATCCTGCTGCAAGTCTTCCACCCATAGCAGCCTTCAAGATACTCCTGCTCAGGAGGGATCCCCTTCTTCCAATACTCCTCCAGAATACCCAGCTGCAGAAGTCCCTCAGAAGAGGGCATGTAAAAGGAGGCACTTGGACTCCCCCTTGGAGTCCTTAACTGAGGATACTGACTTCGATGAGAGGGAAGGGTCCCCCTGATCCCCACCCGAAGATGTTTCCTTTGGAGACATATTGGAGATCCTAAAGCAGAAGGGTGGATAGTCTGCCCAGCCCCCTTCCTCTGAGGAGTCAGTTCTCTTGGAGGCATTCGGAACGGGCCCATCTACATCCTGGGTGACCCTCCTCCCCCCAGCAGATCCCCTCATGGATTTAATATCTCGACATGGATGGAAGGAACCAGACACCACCAAGCCTATTCCCAAATGGCCCAATAGGTTTTTAGTGCCTCTTTCGGCAGGAGACATTGAAGTAAGGGTCCCTTGGTTGATGCTATAATGTGGCAGTGACCACCAAGAAAGAGCTGGCAGAAGAAACTGCTAATGTCCATCTGCCAAACAAAGAGTCCAGAGTGTTGGACAGAATCAGAAAGTGCATTTACGTCTCTAAAACATTTGAGCTCGGGTCACTAAACTACTTGGCTCATTTCATTCAACTGCAGAGGGATCTGATTAAGGAAGTGTCAGCATCCCTCTCAGAGTCCATGCCTGTGGAGGTACTTAAGAAAGTTGCGCCCAAGCTGTCCACACTTCCATCTGTCACCAATTCCTCGATGAGGTTGATCTCCCATACCACGAAGGGCACCTTGCGAGTAGCCGGTTCAGGCCTTTCCCTAAGGAGGCATGCCTGGATGAGACTATTTGATTTTGTAGAACCCTTTAAGGCATTGTTTGTCAATGCCCCTTACGATGGCGCCTCTCTCTTTGGGCCATTGGTTAGCGACACTCTTACCCACAACAAAAAGGATGGAAAGACCCTTTCTGCTGTTTGAGTCAAGTTTTCTCTCCCCAGGAGGTTCTCCAGGAACCAGCGCAGGAGTAAGAAGATATGGATGTTCTTCATGTTTCACTGTTGCAGTCATTACATTTGGGTAATCCTGCTGGCAGGTTGTCCTCAGTCGGCCTGAATTCCAAAGTCTTGGGTCCTGCGTTGGGTGCTGTCGCCTCTTCCCTGACATCAGGTTATCAGGGGTATAAAACATGCAGCCGATGCCATTTTCTTCAGTCTTTCTTGCCGCGTGGTGCCCGAAGCAGAAGCAGTTCGCAAGTCCCGGCCAGTCGGCCGACTACTGAGATTTTCGTTTTCAAGTTTCAGATCCGAAGTCTTCATTAAAAGCTAAGTATCCCATTGGGGAAACTTATTTTCTTACTCCAGACGATGTCAGAAAAAGTTTATAATTGTATTTCATGTGGGAAGCAGATACCTTATAAGGACTTTCATTCTTACTGTATTCCTTGCCTAGGCCCTGACCACGACATTTCAAATTGTCAGTTTTGTGCTAGATTTAACCAATGCACTATTAAGCTATTTTGGGCCCAGATTTAATTATACAATGTCGTCGGATAGCCGTCTGACTACCGGAGTTCATAAAAAACACAAAGAAAAGGAAAAAGACAGGCAACCGAGGTCCAAAACCGACGACGAAGCTTCTCCTAAGCCAGTCGCAGGTTCGCCGGTTCTCAGTGAGGCACTTTCGCAGCTCCTGATGCCTGCTACTTTAGAGTCGCAGGCTGCTACCGACTCCCACTTGGAGTCGGCCAGGCCGCTGGAAACTCAAGGTGTTGGAGCCTCGGAGACTATTCCCTCAGATGGGTCCAGAGCCGCTGAGCAGGCATCGGCTTCTGAGGGTGTATTCAGACCTAAACAATTACATGTTAAACCGACTACAGCCTCAAAAGCAAAGACTAAAGCACCTTTAAAGGCAAAGAAACAAGTTCACCAGCCACATGGACAGGCCTCCATGCCCAAAAACAAATGCTCAAAATGGCCGAAGACTTAATTACCTTGATCAGGGGTTCCCATCCCCCTCCTGATAAGAGACCAGGCAAGAGACAGACTATGAATCTTCAGATCAGGTTTCTATCTCCTCTGATTCCTCTTCTGATCAGGAATATTCACTTCCCCCCATGAGGATTCTGATGCTGAAGAATCTATTCCTTCAGACTCTCCTCCTGAGGGCTACTCTTTTGGGGAAACCTTGCCATACCATGAGGGAGCATTTCCACTGGGAAAGCCAAGATTATTCAGAATATAAGAAGAGACTCAGGGACTTCCTTTTACTGCCTCAACACAGGCCTCTAGCTATTCCACCTGTGTTAGACATTGTTGATGATGTGTTTTCAGAGTCCAGTCTGACCCCTGACTCCTTACCTCCAGCTCCTGTTAAGCCTGACAGATACTACAGGATTCCTGACTCTCATAAATTCCTTTTTAAAAACCCTGCTGCAGACCCAGAAACTATTTCTCATGGGTCCCAAGGGGATTAAGGCTTCCACTGCAAAAAACCCTACCCCATCTGACAGAGATTCTAGGGCACTGGATAGATGGGGGAAAAAGATTTACACATGTGCTACCTTGGCTATACGGGCCTTAAACTGCCAGTTTCATATGCTCAAATGTCAGCAATAAACAGAAAATGTTGGTAAATTCAGAATGTGCAGAAAACAAAGAAATGCAGGATTTATTGCATGCAGCTGAACAAGTTGGAAAGCATACTTTGCAATGTGGTTTTGATTCTCTGGGGTCCTCCTGCAGGGCCGCAGTGACGGGTTCTGTAATTAGAAGGCATGCTTGGTTGAAGGAACAAAATCTGCGTGATCATGTCAAAGCTAAATTATTAGATGCACCATTACAGCATGATACCGTGTTTGGTGTTAAGGCAGAAGAGGTGAGAAAATGGAGGACAAAGCTAAATCTATGAAAACTGTCAAAGATATTTTACAAGTACAGCCACCTAGGTTTAGCAGACACTGGCCTACAAAGAATTGGTCCTTTCCAGTGTCAGACCTCAAAGGGGCAGATCCAGATGCCCTAGAGGCAGATCCCAGCCGCAAGGTTCGTACAGGTCTAAGCAATGGGGTGCTTCTACCTCCAAAAGTGGAGAAGACAAATCACAACCCTACAGGAAACAGTCCCAATGACTTCCCCCTGCCTGCACCAAGCACTTATCTTATGGCAGCAACCTTAGGGGGAAAAAATAGCACTTTTGTCACAAAATTGGCACATTATAATCCAGGACAAATGGGTTCTAGACATAGTGTCACAAGACTACAAGTTTCACTTCCATACCCTGCCAAGGGCAAACGGTTGGCCAGACCTGCCAAAAAATCAATGGGCAGAGGCTCAAAAACAGGTTTCATCCCTTATGGACATGGGGGCTATTCAGCAAGTGCCACAACAAGAGCAGGGAGAAGGTTTTTACTCAAGACTGTTCTTGGTACCCAGAAAGGAAAAAGCATGGAGACCAATACTGGACCTATCTATTCTAAACACTTTCTTGGATATACCAAAATTCAAGATGTTGACCTTACAGCAGCTTCTGCCCATGCTGGGCAGAAAGGCTTGGTTCGTGACTTTAGACCTAAAAGAGGCATACCTGCATGTCCCAATCAGACAAGTATGCAGAAGATACCTCAGATTCAAGGCTGGCTCAAAACATTACCAATTCTCTGCACTGCCCTTTGGCTTATCTGCTGAGCCCAGGGTCTTCACCAAGTGCCTGGCACCAGTAATTGCTTTCTGCAGACAAAGAGGAATACAGATATATCCTTACTTGGACGACTGCCTCATTCAAGCAGAGAACAAGGACATTCTACTACAGCATCTGGCATTTGTGGAAAAACTTTTAACATGCCTAAGATACACAGTCAACGAAATGAAATCAAAACTAGTACTCTCTCGAGATAATATTGCTGGGTGCAAGCTTAAATACAACTGCCCAGATGGCTTTTCTCACGCCAGACAAACAAAGGCAACTGACTACCTATTTCAAGGGAATGGCAACAAAGGCCCAGTTATCTGCAAGCTTTGGGCTTCATGGAATCCTGCATCCTACTAATTCCATATGCAAGACTGCATATGAGGAAACTTCAACGGTACCTAAAAAGTGTCTGGACACAACATTGCCACAGCCTGGAAACAATGATTACTCTCATTCCCTGCCTTCAACAGGAGTTTCGATGGTGGGCAAAGGCTTGTCACCAAAACAAGGGACAGCCGTTCTCACTACCCCCAGCCAGGCAGAACCTAACAACGGATGCATCAGATTACGCCTGGGGGGCACACATGGCAGGAAGAGGCATTCAGGGCACCTGGACCACAAACCAAATGCATCTACATATCAATCAAAAAGAGATGCTAGCTGTTCAAATGCCCTGACAGCCTTCAAGGACCTAATTCATCTGGGACAACTTCTGATAAAGACAGACAACACCACGGTCATGTGGTACATAAACAAGCAGGGGGCACACATTCTTATCCCCTTTGCAGACTAGCCATGGCTTTATGGGACACAGCATTGACTTACCAAGTTCATCTACAGGCACAATTCTATCAGGAAAGGAAAATACTTTGGCAGATGATCTAAGCAGAAACCTCATGGATCCCCACAAGTGGCACCTGGATCCACAAGTCTTCAGCATGATAACAAAGAAATGGGGACGCCTGGACATAGATCTAGTTGCCTCTCCTCACAACTGTCAACTAAAAAGATTCTGCACAAGGACTTTTCACAGAGAAGCATGGAAAGTGGACGCCCTAGCTTTCAACTGGAAAAACCTATCCGTATATGCCTTTCCTCCACTGCCTCTCCTCCCCAAGGTACTTCCAAAGGTCAGACAGGAAAAAACAAAAATGATTCTGATTGCCCCAGACTGGCCCCGCCAGTACTGGTATCCAATTTTAAGGAACTTGTCTCAATGTCCAGCCTGGACCTTACCTTAAATACCTCATCTACTGTCCCAGCAAAACAATCAGTTTCTGCACAGCCAACTCAGGACTCTAAACCTGGCAGCATGCCGGATAATGTAGCCATACAAAGCACACCTCTCAGTAAAGCTGTGATGGATGCCATTTTGGAAGCCAGAAGGCCTAGTACTAGAAAATCCTATGCAGGAAAATGGAAGAGAATTTGTACTTGGAATCAAACTCAAGGAACTGATACAGCTGTACCAAATATTCCTCAGATTTTGCAATATTTAACTGAGATGCTGGACAAAGGCCTATCTTTTTCATCAATTAAAATTCATGCCTCTGCGATTTCGTCTCATTACAATATAGCCACCAATTTTTTCTCACCCTTTATTAAAGCAGTACCTCAGAGGAGCCAAAAATGTAAGGCCTCCAAGGAGATCACCAATACCTGCATAGGACCTCAATTATGTCTTGTAAAAACTGACCCTACCTCATTTTGAGTCAGCTGCTACTGCTGATATAAAGTTTATATCTTGGAAAACGGCTCTGCTCCTAGCAGTAACTTCTGCAAGACGAGTGTCAGAGCTACAGGCTCTCATGGCTGTGGAACCTTTTATCATTTTTTATCCAGACAGGGTCTCTCTGAGGACAAACCCAACATTTATGCCTAAGGTGGTGTCCAGTGTGGCCCTTAACCAAACTATTCATTTGCCAACTTTTTATCCAAATCCACAGAACAAGGGGGAGAGAATTCTGCATTCTTTGGATGTACACAGACTGCTTAGACTCTATTTGGACAAAACTAAAATATTTAGGCAGTCAGTGCAATTACTAGTGGCATTTGCTGCAGGATCACAAGGAAAGGCTATCTCCAAGCAGACTATTTCTAAGTGGATAGGCTACTGCATTTGTTTCTGCTACTCACAGCATGGCAAGCAGTGCCTAAGGGCATTAGGCGACATTCAACCAGAGCTGCAGCCACTTCAGCAGCCTTTCTCAGAGGAGTAGCAACCAAAGACATTTTAGAGGCTGCTACTTGGAGTTCAGTGCACACTTTTACAAAGCATTATCATCTGCCACTTTACTCTAAATCCAGGGCAGGCTTTGCCACTGCAGTTCTGAAGGGCCTCTTAGCCGCTCCTAATACTGTTTAGCTCCAGCCACCCAATCATAGCTTTGGGAAGTGGCAGTACTTTTTCTCCTTGGTTCTCTTTTTTTTTTTTTGCTTGTTTATCAGTTGAGTGGAGAGATTTCGCTTTTTGGATTACTTAGTTGACGTTGGCGACGCTATGGAGAAGGAGGCGCTGACCAGAAGTACTGGAAGTGAGGATTGTGGCCAGTCTAGAAAACTCATAGGACAATTAACAGAACTTATTGACTTACTGACACCACTATGTAAAACTATGGCAAACAAGGATGCGAAGGCATGCTGTATAAATGGAAACGGCGATAAGGGGTATAGCTCACAAATGCACAAGCGGAAAAGGGAGCTCATTGGCGCTGAGTACGCGACCAGCAACCTAGAAGAACCGAATGGTTACAGCTTTAACCCCGCAGCAACGCCAGGGATTTTTTGTGATGCTAGTCCAGATGACACAGTGGATTTAAACGAAGGCAGTAAACAAAACAACGGACGTTTAAATCCAGGTACTGTCAATATGTTCAAGTATAAGGAGATGAATGACTGGTTAAAAGAACAATATTATTTTAAAATTAATTGTGACGCCCATTCAGGGGCTAAGAACTCGGATTCTTACAGCAAAAAGTTGGACAATATTTCTAAACTCATGTATAAATATAAAACCATTGTTATAGAGAACGCTTATTCAAAAGAATGTATAAATCGGAGCATTGTTCCGAAAGGAACATGGAAATATCCAAATAATGTGCAGATTGGTTCCACTTTTCACAATGAATTGATTGATGTATTTAATAAATGTGGCTTAGATATTATTAGATTAATTATTAAAGAAAATAATAGAAATTTAGATAACATACAGAAACAGATTGATGAACTTGATGCATGTATTAAAGAAGATTTAATTTTTGAAATAGGAGAAGAGAGAGATAAATATTTTAAATTAAAAGATGGCATTGATGTAAAATGCAAGAGTTTGGTGGATAGGAAGATGAAGAAATTAAGAAGAGATATACAAGATTATGAAAATCATGTTAGTTATCCGAAACCAACATTCAGTAGTAATAATAATTATAATAACTATAAGAAAATGGATAGACAATATGATAAACCTGGACAGAAACAGGTTTTTGAAGGTTGGACTGAAGATGAATACGAAATGGAATTTCCCCCTTTAGTAAGGGAAGGAAGGGATCTGGGCCTACAAAGGAGACATAATGGAAATTTTTATATGAGGGGGGGAGAAGGGGGAGGTATTGAGACAATATCCCCCCCTCCCAACAAACTACATTATCCTGTCCCCCTATAGAAATAATAGGTAGTACAAATGTATTGAATGGATTCACTATTTACAATTTTAGTAACATCAAATTAGAAAAGGAACATTTTAGTTTATTAGAGAAGGGGTTTAAATTTATCCCATATGTTAAGGGTAATGTAGTGAAAACACTTTTAGATATAAAACTCTTTCTAAGGAAAATGAATATGGAACTACTATATCATAAGGAAGACAAAGAGAAAAATAAGAATATTACAAAAGGTGAACAAAAGACACTGGTAAAAAAATCCACCTTTAACCCCCCCATCCACACACAATTAAGGAATTTTGAGTGTGTTATGGAAAAAGAAGTTAGAAAGGCTGAGAAGAGAATTGGATATAAAAAGAACTTAGATGTAGATGAAAATAAGTTAGAAGAATTGAAATATAACCAAGATATTAGAGTTATGAAGCCGGATAAGGGAGGGGGTGTGGTATTAATGGATGTCATTCTATATGAAGGAAAAATGAATGAAATTCTGAGGGATGAAATGAAATATACAGTTGTTTCCAGAAATGAAATTAATTTAGCTTACAGGAAAATAGATATGATTTTGGAAGATATGGTGAATGAGAATGTTATAGATATGAAGACTCTCTCATATTTAAAAGTTCAAAAACCTAAAATACCTGTCGTATTCGGAATACCGAAAATTCACAAAGATAGTATGAACCCCCCACTAAGACCAATAGTCTCAGCTGACGGGTCAAAAACTACCCCCTTAGCCAAGTTTGTAGATGTTAAAACAAAACATATATGGGTTAACAAGCAAGCTATATTGAAAGATTCCTGGGACTTGCTTAGGCAATTGGGGCCAGAATTATATTCAGAAGACCTACTATTTGTAACGATAAACATAGTAGATTTATTTGGGTCTATTCCTTATATGGCAGGTATACAAATGTTTGGAGAAGAAATTTTTAGGGACCAGATTTTGACAATAGAAGAAAAAGTTGTGTGCACGGGCTTAATGGATTTAGTGTTAAAGAACAACTTTTTGGCATACAATGGTGAATTTTTTCAACAAATACAAGGAGTTGCCATGGGTGCGGCCTGTGCACCTACTTTTGCAAACCTGGTTTTAGCAAATTGGGAAGAAAAGTATATTTTCAATTCCAATTTTGTGAGGTATTGGAAGTTATACAAAAGGTTCCTAGATGACATAATAATTTTTTGGACTGGGGGTCAAGACAAATTGGAGGAATTTATGGAATATATAGGGGGAACAACTGATTTCCTTAGATTTACATCTACAAATTCAGGAAAAAAACATCCAATATTTGGATATAGAGATTCTTAAAGTAAATAACACCTTGGAAACTAGAGTTTATAGGAAACCTACCTATGTAAACTCCTTTTTACATTTTAATAGTGCACACCCAATATATTGTAAGAGAAATCTAGTGAAAGGACAGTTTGTCAGAGGGTCAAGAATGACCAGTAACAATGAAGATTTTACAAAAGAATGTGACCTATTAGAAAGAATGTTTTTTAGCAAGAGAGTACCCTAGGAAGTTCATTAGAAACTTAAGAATGGAAGTGGAAAGAGGGAGAATAGACAAATGTAGGCCCATCCTAGGAGAAAAAGAAGGAACAAATATTAGTAATGAGAAGAGGGTAGATTTAGGGGAGGACTTCCAGCAAGCCCTTATATTAGAATATAATGCATTGAATAGAAATATTAAGGCAAAATTTCAAAAGGAATGGGAGAAATTTGGCTCCCTCACAGATTTGGATGGACTCCCTCAAAGGATACCTAAGGTTGTTTTTAAGAATTCCATTAGTGTTAAAGGTATACTAGAGACAAAAAATGATTTGTACAGAAAAGGTGAAAGGGATAGTAAGGAAAAAATAGGGACTTTTAGGTGTGGGAAATGTAGACAATGTGAATTCATAATGAATGCGGAAAAAATTTATTTGGAGAGCAGGGGACGTTGGCTAACTAGTAAGGGATATTTTAACTGTGACTCCAGAGGCCTGGTATATTTTGCCATTTGTGAAAAATGTTTTTCCTTTTATGTGGGCAAGACAGAGAGAACTCTTAAGAAAAGAATATATTAACACATTTACGACATAAAAAAGGGGAAAGAGACTAATGCATTGTTTAGACATTCCAAGGTATGTGAGGGATATAAATTTTGTTTCTTTGTCCTGGATCAGGTTAAATGTGATATTAGAGGAGACCCCTGGGAGGAAATAGTGGGTTACAGGGAATTGTGGTGGCAGTTAACCCTGGAAGCGAACAAAGCCCCATGGATTAAATGAATATATTACCATTTTACCCCTATTAAAATTAAGAGCAACTAGAATGTAAAAAGAAAAAACACAATAAGTGCAATATTAAATAAAAACAGAAGATGGCACTGTTGCTATGAAATTTTGGGACATTTTTTTTATTTTATTGTTAGAATGCATCATTGAAATGTAATAATAAAAAACTTTTAAAGTATATATATTACATATTATATTATACATTGTTTTTAAAAAAACATTTTAAATGAAATTATAAGGTATTAAAATGAATGAATGATTTAATGAATTGTTGATTTTAAATGAAAAATGAATTGTTTTATCATTAATTATTAATAAACTAGGTGGAACTTGATTTGCTTAATGCATTTGAAATAAAAGGTTTTTATTGGGTTTCAGTTTGGGAAGTTGTATAAAAGACAAATGAGATGAAATGGTATTTATCTGATGAAGTCCATGCTTATTGGGACAAAAACGCAAGTGTATTTGAAGGCGTTCATAACGGTTTTTTTGGTATAACGTTTTTGGTGTGTGGAAACGTAATAAAAGAAGTGGCAGTACTTTTTCTCCTTGGTTCTCTTTTTTTTTTTTTTTTTTGCTTGTTTATCAGTTGAGTGGAGAGATTTCGCTTTTTGGATTACTCTACCCAAATGTTATGACTGCAACAGTGAAACACGAAGAACATAGTACAGTTGTGTACACTTACCATAAATGTAGATGTTTGAGTGTATTCACTGTTGCAGTCCAGGTTACCCACCCGCCATCCCCCCTTTTTTCTACTGGAACTTATCTTTCCTTCTCTGATTTATACAACCTATGTGGTGTATTTGCTTGTAGATGAAGGTAAAGTTTATATTGGTACATCTACTTTTATATATATATATATATATATATATATATATATATATATATATATATATATGAAATTTGGCTACCCTTTTAGGGGGCACCTGACATCTGGGGCAAGAAAAACTGAAGAAAATGGCGTCGGCTGCATGTTTTATACCCCTGACGTCAGGGAAGAGGCGACAGCACCCAACGCAGGACCCAAGACTTTGGAATTCAGGCCGACTGAGGGCAACCTGCCAGCTGGATTACCAAAATGTAATGACTGCAACAGTGAATACACTCGAACATCTACATTTATGGTAAGTGTACACAACTGTACTTTCCGTAAATCCCAAGGGGCTTTCCAGGACCCGCACAGAAAACCCTCTTCCAGAGGCAGAGGAGGAAGCTTTGATAGCAGACGCCACCCTAGAGACAGATAGGGTCCGCAGAACCAAGGCTTTCAGGAACCCTCTTCCGATAAACCCTGCTAGCACTCCTGAAGCACTGCCTGACTGTCCAAGTCTGGATGCATTCAGGGATCGACTAGCTTCCTCGAAGCCTAGACACAATTGACCCAAAACAGTTGCGAGCTAAGCATGATATCCAGAGACTGTTATTACCTTTTCCATTCTGCCTTCGCAGTCCAAACCCCTTTCCAACGTGCCACCCGGTCAGCACAGGAAATTTAACAGCTGTTGCAGAAGAGAGTCATCCAGGAGGTCCCAGATGAACAAAGAGGATTCAGAACCTAACCCCCCCCCCTTTTTTTTTTTTTTGTGCCAAGAAAGACAGGGGACCTAAGACCAGTTCTGGATCTCAGCAAGCTAAATGAACATGTCAAGAAGGCGAGGTTCAAAATGGTTACAATTCAGTCCATTCTGTCTCTGTTGCACAAGAATGACTGGATGTGCTCAGTAGATCTCAAGGAGAAACGTACTATCACATCAAAATAGACAGATGCTCCAGGAGATGTCTGCCCTTCCAGCTGGAAGCCAGTCACTGCCAGTTCGGAGCACTGCCCTTTGGTCTCACCACAGCCCCCTGGATGTTCACCAAATGCATGGCAGTTGTAGCCATTCACCTGAGGCTCAGAGGATTCCAAGTGTTTCCATATTTGGACAATTGGCTCCTAATCGCTCCCACAAAGCATCAACTAATCCAAGCCAAGGACTGTTACTCCAGTTAGCTCCCACACTGGGCATCACTATAAACATGAACAGGTCCAACCTCTATCCAGTACAAAATTTGGAGTTCATAGGCGTGCAACTCAACACAAGGGATCAGATAGCTGCCCTCCCCCCACATCTAATGATCTTTCTGAGGAATCCAGTACAACAGCTCCTTGCACTACAGGTTCCAACAGCTCAAGTGATCCTGCAGGTTCTGGAGTCGGTATCGGCAGGTATCCTGTTAGTTCCCCTAAGAAGGATTTTCATGCAGGTGCTACAATGGTCTCTAGCAAACCAGTGGGCCATCCTGTCTCTTCCCCTGTCTTTTCACATCAGGCAGGGAAAAGTGTAGTTGGGCAGCATAGGGTGGTGGTTTGTAGGATGATATTGGTGATCAAGAAGAGGAGAAAGAGTGTGAGGACAGCACCAGGGATCAAATGGAAATGGAAAAAGGGTAATTGTGAGGTGGAGTTCAGGGAAGAGTTAAGACAGGCACTGGGTGGCAGTGCAGAGTTACCGAATAGCTGGGTAACTACATCAGAGCTAGTAAGAAAGATGGCTAGAAACGTGCTTGGTGTGACATCTGGAAAGAGGGAGGAGGACAAGGAGACTTGGTGGTGGAATGAGGAAGTACAGGAGAGTATACAGAAAAAGAGGTTGGTGAAGAAGTGTGATTGTCAGAGAGATGATGAAAGACAGGAGTATAAGGAGATGAGGTGCATGGCAAAGAGAGAGGTGGCTATGGATAAGGCGTATGAAGAGTTGTATGAAAGGTTGGACACTAAGGAGGGAGAAAAGGACCTGTACCAATTGGCTAGACAGAGCGACCGAGCTAGTAAAGATGTGCAGCAGGTAAGAGTGATAAAGGATAATGAGGGAAACGTACTCACAAGCGAGGAGAGTGTGTTGAGCAGATGGAAAGAGTACTTTGAGGGGCTGATGAATGAAGAGAATGAGAGGGAGAGAAGGTTGGATGATGTAGGGATAATGAATCATGAAGTGCAGTGGATTAGCAAGGAGGAAGTAAGGATAGCTATGAAGAGGATGAAGAATGGCAATGCTGTTGGTCCAGATAACATACCTGTGGAAGCATGGAGGTGTTTAGGTGAAATGGCAGTGGAGTTTTTAACTAGATTGTTTAATGAAATCTTGGAAAATGGGAGGATGCCTGAGGAATGGAGAAAGTGTTTTGGTACCGATTTTTAAGAATAAGGGTAATGTGCAGAGCTGTAGTAACTACAGAGGGATTAAATTGATCAGTCACAGCATGAAATTATGTGAAAGAGTCGTGGAAGCTAGGTTAAGAGGGGAGGTGATGATTAATGATCAGCAGTATAGTTTCATGCCAGGAAAGAGCACTACAGATGCGATGTTTGCTCTGAGTGTGTTGCTGAAGAAGTACAGAGAAGGTCAGAAGGAGATGCATTGTGTCTTTGTGGACTTGGAGAAAGCATATGACAGGGTCCCTAGAGAGGAGTTGTGGTATTGTATGAGGAAGGCAGGAGTGTCCGAGAAGTATGCAAGAGTGGTACAGGATATGTACGAGTGTAGTGTGACAGCAGTGAGGTCTGCGGTGGGAGTGACAGATGCGTTTGGTGGAGGTGGGATTACATCAAGGATCAGCTCTAAGCCCTTTCTTATTTGCAGTGGTGATGGACAAATTGACAGATGAGATCAGACAGGAGTCCCCGTGGACTATGATGTTTGCAGATGACATTGTGATCTATAGTAAGAGTAGGGAACAGTTGGAGGAGACCCTGGAGAGGTGGAGATATGCTCTAGAGAGAAGAGGAATGAAGGTCAGTAGGACTAAGACAGAATGTGTGTGTGTGAATGAGAGGGAGGCTAGAGGAATGGTGAGGATGCAGGGAGTAGATGTGACGAAGGTGGATGAGTTTAAATACTTGGGATCAACAGTTCAGAGTAATGGTGAGTGTGGAAGAGAGGTGAAGAAGAGAGTACAGGCAGAATGGAGTGGGTGGAAAAGAATGTTGAGTGATTTGTGACAGACGAGTACCAGTAAGAGTGAAAGGGAAGGTGTACAAGAGGGTAGTGAGACCAGATATGTTATATGGGTTGGAGACAGTGCCATTGACAAAAAGCCAGGAGTCAGAGCTGGACATGGCAGAATTAAAGACGTTAAGATTTGCACTGGGTGTGACGAGGGTGGACAGGATTAGGAGTAAGTATTATTAGAGGGTCAGCCCAGGTTGGAAGGTTTGTAGACAAAGCCAGAGAGGCAAGATTACATTGCTTTGGACATATGCTGAGGAGGGATAACAGGGTATATTGGGGAAAAAGATGCAAAGGATGAAGCTGCCAGGTAACAGGAAAAGAGGAAGGCCTAAGATAAGGTTTATGGATGTGGTGAGAGAGGACATGCAGGTGGTTGGTGTGACAGAGCAAGATGCAGAGGACAGGAAGAAATGGAAACAGATGGTCCACTGTGACAACCCCTAATGGGAGCAGCCGAAAGAAGAAGAAAAAGTCAGTGTTATCCTTGGCAGACCATTTTTGAACATTCCCCCATTGGCCACCATGACCCCGGATGATTCTCAGTTCAGGTGGGGTGGGGACATTACAATGGGAAGATGGTCCAAGGCACATGGTCACCCTATGAGACCAAGTTGCATATCAGCATCCTACAGATGAGTATGGTCCTCCTAACATTGCAAGCCTTTCAGGACATCTTTCCTCTGGGGACTGTTGAAGCGCACTCCAACATGTCAGTTGTCTGGTACATCAACAAGCAATGTGAATGGGAGATCTCTTCAGACCGTCTTCTAGTTGCAACATACATTCCGGGGGGAAAACCAGCGATTTGGTGGACAGACTCAGCAGGTCTCTTCTGATCCCACATGAGTGGTCCCTCAGTCAATCAGTAGTGAACATAATCTTCAGCAGTTGGGGTCAACCTTGCTGCGACCTCTTTGTTTCCACCCTCAACAAGTGCAGCAAGTTTTTCACTCTGATCTCCCCACTGGGGGAGGCACTGAGAGATGCTGTAGTCCACAATTGGCCCCCGGGTCTCCTGTATGCTTCTCTCCCTCTCATTCCCAAGTTTCTCCAGAAGGCAAGCACGTCAAAGAGTTCAGTCATCCTTATTGCTCCTTTCTGGCCTCACCAAGTGTGGTTGTCCTTTCTTTGGTCTCATCTGAATATCCTCCTTGTATACTGGGGCCCACTCCGGATCTTCTTTCCCACCCGTCAGGGGTCCAGCACCCCAACCTTCAAACCCTGAAATTGACCACATGGTTTCTCCACTTTTAATTAGACAGTCCAGGCTTCAGTCCCTGGTTCGGAAAATTTTTTTTTGCTTCACAAAAGGATTCCACTAAAAGTCTACAACAGCAAGTGGGAGAGATTTGTTATTTGGGCTACGAATAGGAACACTGACCTTTTTTTCAGCACCCATGTCAGATGTGTTACTATTTCTCAGTACTCTTCCACGACTGTGCTAGTTTTTCCACTATTAAATTACAGTTAGGTGCTATTTCCAATTTTCATACAAGTCAGGCTCGTTCATTGTTCACGTTCCAGTTGTGTAAATCCTTCATGAAGGGTATCTTCTTACTAAGGCCCACCTTGGAACCTACTTTGGTACTACATGCTTTGACACAGAGCCCTTTAGAACCTGCAGCTACTTGTGACATGAAGTTTCTGTCCTGGAAAATGGGCATCTTGGTGGCCGTTATTTCTGCCAAGAGGATTTCTGAGCTTCGGGCTGTGTCTTCTAAGCCCCCTTATATCTTATTCCATAAAGATAGAGTGACTTAATGTACTTAACCCATCCTTTATGCCCCAAGTAGCTACAGAAAACATCAATCAGTCCATTCAACTCCCAGTATTTTTTCTCAGTTTTTCTAACAAAGGGGAGTACGTCTTCCATCTTATAGACAGCTCCGTTTTTACCTACACAGAACAAAACAGCACAGAATGCCTGATCAGCTTTTTATAGCTTTTTCTCCGACTAGACTTGGTCAAGCTGAACCAATCCTTGTCTGATCTGGTACGTCACGTCTCTTGGCACTATGATTTTCCCTTTGGCCAGTATCCCCAGGGTTAAGATCTCCAATTCTTCAAGACAGATCCTTTCACCGGACTTCCACGCCTCCTTGTTGCTTCTTCCCTTTGCTCCGTCAGGTTCTCCAGGAGTCTGTCTGAGGCTGACATTGACAGGATGATGAGGAAATTTCCCGAGACCAAAATCCAGCTGGGGGTCCTCATGGCTGTGTGCCTGATCAGATCTGGGGTAGTCATTTCTTCACCCTACCAAGTTGTAGCTGCTTCCATGATCTGTACTGTGGCATTGGTGCTGTCAGATCAGAGCTCCCGCCAGGGTATGTCCTTATCGGAACCAAAGACATGATCTACTTCAACTCAGATTTCTTTGATTTGGTTGGCTGCAACTATTTCGGTGACTTCTGAATCTCTGAGCAAATTAGTTGACATCTGGTCGGGGGGGGGGGGGTTAGTTCTGTGCCATGACCTTTGGATCCATTCCTTCCCCTCAGGGCTTTGGCATTTAACAACTCTGCTCCAACATCAGCCTTAGATTCTAGCCAAGTGGTCCCTCAGAACGAGCTTTCCCTAAGGGTCTCAGTGAAGCTCCCTGAATCCCTCTCAAGCCTTGTCTTCAAGGTTTTTGAAAGAGTGCTCTCTCGGCCCAGAGAACAGACTTCCCTTTTTTAGCTCTGACGCCCCCCCCCCCCAAAACAAAGGATTTCCCCTGCCCCTGAGCCTGCTCATCTGGTCATACCCAGAAGCCTTGAGCCCGTTCCTGCTGAGTAACCCTCATCGGCTTCACAGTTCTCTTTCCTAAACATCTCACCAAAGAGGTGCGATGGAAGCATAAGTGTAAAAGGAGGCACATTGATTCCTCTTAAAAGTCAGTCACAGAAGATACTGACTTGAAAGAAGGAGAAGGCTCCCCTAGATCCCCTCTTGAGGATGTCATGTTCAGAGAAATTTTGGAACTGCTCAGACAGAAAGGGAGATAGCCCACTGAAGCACATTTCCAAGAGGAGTCTGTATTCCTTCAGGCTTTGCAAATGGCCTGTCTACTTCTTGGGTGGTTCCTCCTGCAGACTTAATTGCCATACAGCATGGAAGGAACCAGACATAGCTGCGCCTATCCCTTGTAAGCCTGATGAGGTTCTTGAGTCACCAAAGGATCATTCCCACTTGAAGAAGGGTTCTACTATGGATTCTGTGGTGGTGGCAGCAGCCACCAGAAAGGAACTGGTGGAAGAATGTTCCACTGCCTATCCACCAAACAGGGAGTGTCATGCATTGGACAAGTTTGAGAAAGGAGTTTACACATCAGTGACCGTTGCTGTTAGGGTGCTGAATTACTGGGCACATGTCACTCATTTTCAGAGAGATTTGACCAAGGAGCTCTCCAAATATCTCTCAGGGCCCTTATCTGCAGAGCAGAGGAAATCCATTTATTCCCACTTGGCTGACCTCCTGTCTTTAACATCTTAATGCATCTGATTTCCAGTGCCATGGAAGGTGCTTCTAGAGCAGTGAGCATCAGCATTACCATTAAAAGACCTGCCTGCATCTGGCTTTGTCAAAGAAACACTTTCCAGGAGCGAACAAGATGGTAAGACCGCATCTGCCATAGGAATCAAGTCTGAGGACTTTCTCAAGGAATCCGAAGAGTGGTGAAAAGCTTTGGTTCCGTAAGTTGTAAGGATTCCTTCCTGAAACTTCTTGAGAAAGACAGCTGCCCCACTTAGGGTAAGAGGGGAGAACTCTAATGGTAGACACTGCCATTGAGTCAGAGGTGGTCCGCAGAACTAGGGCTTTCAGGGTACCTTCTCTGAGAGGCCCTACCAGTGCACCTGAATGCTTCCCTGACTACCTTGCTTTAAAAGAAGTTATCAGGGGTGCGCTTATCCCTGCAATTGTCAACCTAGACGTCCATCAGCCAAGATGAATAGGTGCAGAGAATAATAACCAAGAGCTCTGTCATTCCCTTTCTTTCTTCCCCTGTTTCCACAAAGAAACTTCCCAATGTTCCACCCTTGCAAAGGGAAGCATCCACTTCTTTTTAATGCCAAAGAAAAACTGGGAACTAAGGCGATCCTGGACCTCAGCTGTCTAAACAGGTTTGTAAGGCAAAAAAAAATTCTGGATGGTTATGGTAGTCTGTTCTCCCTTTGCTAAGGGAAAATGACTGGATGTCCTCGATTGACCTCCAAGATGCATACTACCACATAAAGATGTACAGATGATCCAGAAAATTTCTCCAGTTCAGGCTGGGGGTCAGTCGTTTCAAATTCACAGCCCTGTCCTCTGGTCTCAACACAGCCCCCTGGTTGTTCAACAGGTGTGTGGCAGTGGTTGCAGCTCACCTCCATCTGCAAGGGTTCCAACTGTTCTCCGATATGGGTAACTAGCTCACCATCTCCCCCTTTAAGAATATGCTTGGTAAGGAACTCATTGCTCCTTCTTTGCTTGGATCTTGGGATCACAATGAATACAGGGAAGTCGACCTCCAGCTCATTCAGTCCTTGGAATTTATTGGAGCTCATTTGGATACAAAGCTTCAAATTGCTAGGTTCCCTCAGAACAGGATTTCAACTTTTCACAAGCAATCCTTAACTGTACTCTCTTCTCAGAAGCCACCAGCAAGACTGATCCTAAGACTGTTCAGCTCCATGACTGCTGTGATCACTCTGGTCTTATTGGCCAGATATCACTTAAGAGTTTTTCAGTTGACCTTGTCGGTTCAGTGGTCTATCAGGCACCATTCCATGTCTTTTCACGTGTCTACAATGGATATTTGCAGCTCAGGGATGTCCTTTTGTTCTGCCCTCAACCCATGCTAATGTGACCATGGATGCTTCCCACCTGGTGGGGGGCATTTCCTGAGAAAGACTGTTCAAGGCACATGGTCCCAAACAGAAGCCAGCTTTCACATCAACGTTTTGGAGATGAGAGAGGTCCTCGTAGTGTTGCAGGCATTTCAGTACTCTCTCCCCTTCAGTGTGATTTCTATCCAGACAGACAAAATGTCTGGGGTTTGGTACATCAGCAAACAAAGGGGAACTTGATTTTGGTTGTTATGTCTAGAGGTCATGAGGGTGTGGAAATGGGTGATGTCTTCCCACTTTTTTTCTGATTGCAACACACATTCTGGGGAAGTCCAGTGTTCTAGCGGACAGATTGAGTAGGTCTATCCTCCTTCACTAGTGGTCCCTAAGTCCAGCAGTAGCAGTGCGAATATTTTAACCATCAGGGACGACCATGTTGTGACCTGTTTGTATCTTCCCACAACACCAAGTGCAGCAAATACTTTGTTGTAATCCTCTAGGAATGGAGAGTCACTAAGGGAAGCTGTAGTCCACATTTGGTCCCCTGGCCTCCTTTATGCTGTTCCAGTTATTCTTCTAATGTCCAAATTTCTACAGAAAGCTCTGGTAAGGAAAGTCACAGTAATCCTCATTGCCCTTTACTGGCCTCAGCAAGTGTGGTTTCCTTTCCTCCGACTTCGTTTAGTACGTCCTCCCTAGATTCCTGGACCTGGCTCCAGATGATCTGTCTCATTCCTTGGGGTCACCTCACCTGAACATTCAGTCTCTCAAACTTAATCCCTTGGTGTCACCAATTCCATTGATGGCTAGGTAGTCCATTTTTCCCCCTCTGTCATTCATATTTTTACCTCTTTTCAGAGACCTTCCACAGGGAAGATCTACAAAAGTAGATGGCAGAGATTTTCCATCTGGGTCTCCACAAAAATGTAGATCCCTTTTCATGCTCCTCTCCCAGCCATCCTAGAGTTTTTAGCATTTTTTTAGGATGGAGCCAACTATTCAACTAACAGAATGCAGCTGGCCACTATTTCTTCTTTTTTTATTGGGAAGGATCACACTTCCATTGCATCCCTCTGGCCTTCCAGTGCTTTTCTTACAGGTTCTTTTCTTCTTTGTCTGACACTAGGGAAGTTGGTTCCACAGTATAATATTACTGTCTTATTGCAGGCTTTAACCACCCCTCCCCCCGAACAAAGTTGATTTGAAGTTCTTGTCATGGAAGATTCTGTTTTTGGTGGCCATTACCTTTGCTAGGAGAATTTTTGAGCTCCACATGTTTTTATCAAAACCTTCTACCGGATCTTTCACAAAGGTAGGGTATCCTTGAGAGCTACCCCTTCTTTTCTTCCTAAACTGGTTTCTGAGTCAGTCAGTCAATTAGCTTCCCAGTATTCTTTCAAAATTTCTCCAACAAAATACTTCTTGCACTTGTTAGATGTGCACTGCCAGTTGTGCCTCAGTTTTTCTGGTTGACTTGGTTCTATGTAAATAGATCAGTTATTTCTGTCTTTTTCTTCATTGGATAAGGGAGTGTCCAAACTCACACACACTCACTGACTTTCGGACTGCATCACTTATGTTTCCAAGGAAAATGGTTTGTCATTATCCAAACTCCCAAGGCTCACTTCTACAGCCTTATTCTCCAGGGTATATCTTGACAACGTCTGTACTACTGCCACTTGGTCCAAGGTTTACACCTTTATCTCTCATTATAAGTTGGATTTACAGTCAGGATCAGTAGCCTCCTTTGGTTCAGCTGTGCTCTGGAATATCTTTCCATGAGACCATCCAAGTGTTATGGTAACTGGGGACTCTGATCCATCCGTTAAGGAATGGATGAAAGAGAGAACATCAGATACGAAAGTTATGTACTCACCGTAATAATTGATCTGTGTTGTCTACTTCCATCCTTCAACTTCTCCACCCTTCTTCCCCCATCCTTATGGTCCTGTTCTGTCATTCCTGGAGTGATCTTGCTGAGCTACTTTTAGTTACCATAGATTTTATTTTCAATCCTACGAGTATCAGATGGTTTCTTTCCTCCTTCCTTTCTGTCCTGTTGCCTGGCTTTGTATTAGGGCTCTAATTACTTTTGGGTAGTCGTCCTCTGTCTGGTAGTGTGGGTAAACTAGGTTTAAGGTAACTTGCTCATTGCAAGAAAATTGTGGGTAAGGGGAAGAGCCCGAGCACTGGATCCAATGCTTGAAAGCAGCCAAAGTAGGATCTGATACAAATCCAAAGACCCATTCATGGAGTAATGATGGAAACAGATAAAACAGATCTGTTGTTATTGTGAGTACCTAACTTTTGATCTGATGTCAATCATCATCCATTCTTGACTGCTGATATGGGTTATGGTTCAGATCCTCGGAACTAATCTGGCCATTATGTAGCTCGCGTCAGCCAAAAAACTCTCGAGCTAAAGGTCTGCCCATAATGCCCATCTCTACATTACCCCAGATCTCTTTTGCCACTCTTGTAGAAAGATGCGTCAGCCAACTCTGTCCCCTAGCTATGTATATTCTTCTTGAAATATAACTGTAATTTTCAGTATTTAAATATTTTAAGTTTTCTCCTTTAACATTTTTCTTCTAGTGAAGCTAGTAGTTTGTTTTTTATGTGTCTATCCCTTTTTCTGTGTCCCTTATACTACTTGGTGAGATTTCTCACTTACCATAGCTGGTAGTATTTTTTTTCCCTTCTCTAACTTACTGATAGGTAATCTTTCCTACCATCACTGATAGGATTCCTTTTTACTGTGTGAGTGGGTCTATGTTTCTTGCTTCCCCCATTTTTTTTTTTTTTTTTTTTGCTGATCATGGCAGATAAGTCGAAATCTACCACAGGCTTTAAACAGTGCCAAGAGTGCGGCAGAAAAATGCCAAACTCTTGACAGGCACGAGAAATGTGTATAATGCTTAGGTGCACCTCATTTGACGGTGACTGTTCTATCTGTCAGGGCTTTAGTAACAGAACCCTGGCAGAATGTAAGAATAAGTTTATTCTTAAAGGGATCCTTAATGCACCCTTTGAAGAAGCCTTGTCCAAGGCCGACCAATCTCCTCTAACCTCTGGTTCAAAATTTAGTCACTCGGTGCCAACATCTCCATTGACGCCGACACCAAAAAAGCATATAAGCTCTTCAGCTGGATCTTCTACGGAACCGAAAGCTAAGGTTCCAAAAATCTTGGAATGTACTGAGTCCTCGGCACCACCTGCTATTTCAGTGCCTATTTCAACATAGTCACCGACTACAACACTGGTACAGACTTTGGCACCAGTACCAGGTACAACATCTATATAGGCACCAACGTTATTAGCTACCACATCTGTACTGACATGTCTTGCGGTGCTGCAATTCATAACTTATCCCCAGGTGCCAAAGACTGAAGCATTCCATACACCCAGGGCAAGATACTCCCCCTTGGTCAACCCCTTTCTGTGTCAACTTTCAAGCCCCTTCTTAGAAAGACCTGATTCTCCTTCAAGATTGTCTCTTCACTCCACCAGGAGTCTCTCCGAACTTGATGTAGTCAGGTTGGTGGACAAGCTTCTGACAGCTAGGGGTCTTCCTCCATCTTCTTAGCCCCCAATCCCTCCTGGAACAGGGGAATTTTCTCCCAATATCCTCACAGGCTTTAGGGCTGTCGACTCCAACCACACAGACTCCAGTGGTTTCAGCACCAACATCTTTGTCTTCAGTTCCCTGCACAGTTCTGACTCCCTTGGTGCTGTCAGAACCAATGGGTCCCTGGGATCGGTCCTCTGCCATTGGATCCGGGGAGTTTGAGTTGTCTCCTGTTTTTTATTCAGAGGCGACCTTACCACTTTGGTCTGTGCCATCTGCAGGTCTTTCCTCGGCTCTGGGCTTGGAGGTGGGTGTCTTGGAGTGAGGTGCAACCCCGGTTCAGAGTTGGCGGTCTCTGTTTCGGGCTCCCATCCCTCCTCAGGGGGCCTGCTTTCCAAGCCATGGAGAGACCTTTGGCCACTGCTACTTCTCAGATGGCTCCTGTGTTACTGGAGTCTCACCCTGTGACCCCTGTCCTTCCAGAACTTACACCAACCTCAGTTCCCAGACAGCAGTTCCCAGACAGCGAGCTCCGAGGCTACAAGAATTACTGACCAAAGACCACCCTTCTTCCGAGTCCTCCTCAGATATTCCCACTGATGAGCCCCCTCGGAAGAGACTGTGTTAGAGGAAACATCTAGACTCCACTGAAGAGTCTGTCACTGAGGACACCACAGATTTCAATGAGTGGGAGGGTTACATACTGAAAATTACAGTGTTGGTGACCCTCTAGTGCAGAGAGTATTCTATTTGGTCTCCGGAGAATTAGTTTGATCGAATCAGGAGCCTTCCAAGCCCACTGAGCGATCAGCTTAATAATATTGTGAGTGGAAGCAGTCACCCAGGAAGTAGATGGGCGAGTTCCAAAGGCCTGCAAGTACACATATTCCTCAGAGGAAGGGTCTTTGAACTTCCAGTTACCCTGGGGAGTCACCCCCTGAAGACATCTCCTTTGGAGACATCCTGGAAATCCTCAAACAGAGGGTGCTGCCTTTTGGTCTCACCACAGCCCCCAGAGTGTTCACCAAATGTGTGGCAGCAGTAGCAGCTCACTTGAGACTGCACGGATTCTTGGTGTTTCCATGTCTAGATGACTGGCTCATCACCGCTTACACCAGACATCTACTGCTACAAGCGATAGAAATCATCTTGCAGTTGTTCATGAACTTGGGCATCACAGTCAATCAAAGTCCCAGCTGACTCCTTATCAGGATATGGAATTTATCAGAACTCGTCTAAACACGCTCTCTTGTGTAGCCTTCCTACCTGCTCACAGGTTGAACAGAGTAAAATCTCGGGTCTGTTCTCTCCTGACCTCAAACAAAGTATAAGCTTGACTGATACTTCAAGCATTAGGGTCCATGGCGGTGGCGGTAACTTTGGCCCCTTAGCGAGAGATCACATGAGATTACTACAAAGGCTACTAGTGAATCAATGGTCTATACTAACTCACCTGATGAACCATCTCATAATTCTTACCAGTCACTGCAGAAAAGACCTGTCTGGTGGATGGAATCCAAGCAAATTCTTTTAGGCTGCCCCTTTGTCCCTCCTCAACCCAAAGCCATAGTGACCACTGATGCTTCCCAGATTGGGGGGGGGGGGGGGGCATTATCTGGGAAAGACAGTCCAAGGCTCTTGGTCCATGTTCGAGGCCAATCTACATATCAGCGTCCTGGAGTTGAGGGTGGTGCTTCTAGCATTGCAAGTATTTCACTCTGTCCTCCCTCAAGGAACAATTGCACTTCAGTCAGACAACATGTCTGTAGTCTGGTTCCCCAAGCAAGGGGGAACCAGATCCTATCCCCTCTGTTGAGAAGCCGTTTGAGTATAGCAATGGGCCATTGCCTCAACCCCTTTCTAACGGCAACACACTTCCTGGGAAGTTCAAACATGATTGCGAACAAACTGGGCAGGTGCATTCTATTTGCCTCACGAGTGGTCTCTCCATCCCATGATAACGAAGATCTTTTGTCACTGGGGCCAGCCTTGCTGCGACCATTTTGCTTCAACCCAAAACAAGTGCAGAAGCTATTTTGCCCTGATTCCCCCTAGGGGGAGTCCCAGAGAGACCCTCTTCTCTTAGACTGCCCCCCAGGTCTCCTCTATGCCTTTCTTCATCTCCCTCTGATTCCACCAGGTTGAGAAGCAAAGTAGTTCTCATTCCACCCTACTGGCCTCACTTAATTTGGTTTCCCTTCCTATGGCCTCATCTAGTTCACCAGGCCATGGGTTCCATGACCCAGTTCCAGACCTTCTCTCTCACCCTCAGGGACTGGCGCATTCCAATCTTCAAAGTCTCAAGCTAACTGCTTGGTTCCTCCAATTCCATTAGTCACGAGGCATAATGATGTACCATCCCCGTTGAGAAAAATTTCTTGCTTCACATAAACCGTCCACCAGGAAACTCTACCTTAGTAAGTGGAAGAGTTTTTCAGTCTGGGCTTGTGATAATGAATGTTCTTCATGTTTCACTGTTGCAGTCACTAACATTTGGGTAATCTGCTGGCAGGTTGCCCTCAGTCGGCCTGAATTCCAAAGTCTTGGGTCCTGAGTCGGTTGCTTTCTCCTCTTCCATGACGCCAGGTTGTCAGGGGTATAAAACAAGCAGCCGATGCCACTTTCTTCGGTCTTTCTTGCCGCGCGGTGCCCAAAGCAGAAGCATTTCGCAAGTGCCGGTCAGCCGACTCCTGAAATATTCGAGTTTGAGTTTCAGAACCGAAGTCTTCACTAAAGCTAAGTACCCCATTGGGGAAACTTTTTTCTTGCTCCATACCGATGTCAGAAAAAGTTAATAATTGTATTACTTGTGGAAAGCAAATACCTCATAAGGATTTCCATTTGTACTGTATTCCTTGCCTAGGCCCTGATCACAACGTGCCTGGCTGTCGGTTTTGTGCTAGATTTAACCAACGCACTATTAAGCGTCTGTATACTTTTGCCTCGAAGTATTTTGGAAACAGATTTAACTACCCAGAAATGTCGTCGGATAGCAATCCGACTACTGGAGTACATAAAAAAACGCAAAGGAAAGGACGGAGACAGACAGTTGAGGTCCAAAACTGTTGAAGCTTCTCCTAAGCCAGTCACCAGTACTCAGTGAGGCGCTTTCGCAGCCCCTGATACCCGCTGCTTTCGAGTCGCAGGCCCCTACCGAGACCCATGTGGAGTCTAGCATGCCGCGAGATACTCAAAGTATTGGACCCACGGATGGGTCTGGAGCCGCTGAGCAGGCACCAGCTTCTGAGGGTGTATTCAGGCCTTAACACTTTTATATCAAACTGACGACAGCTGCAAAACCAAAGACAAAAGCAACTTCTAAAACTAAAAAAATGACGCATGCGCCACGTGCACAGGCCGCTATGCCTAAAAAACAGATGATCAAAATGGCTGAAGACCTTATTACCTTGGTCAGGGGTTCCCATCCCCCTCCTGATAAGAGGCCTAGGCAAGACACTGATTATGAATCTTCAGATCAGGTTTCTATTTCTTCTGATTCCTCTTCTAATCAGGAATGATCTATACCTCCCTACGAGGATTCTGATGCAGAGGAGTCTGTACCATCTGCATCACCTTCTGAGGATTATTCATTTGGGGAAACCTTGCATACTTTGAGGGAGCATTTTCACTGGGAGAGTCAAGATTTCTCAGAATCAAAAGAGGCTCAGGGATTTCCTTCTCCCTCAGCACAGGCCTTTAGCCATACCTCCTGTTTTAGACATTGTGGATGATGTGTTTTCGGAGTCGAGCTTGACCCTTGATTCCTTACCTCCGGCTCCCAGCAAGCCTGACAGATATTACATGGTCCCTGACTCACGCAAATTTTTATTTAGAAACCCTGCTGCTGATCCTGAAACTATTTCACAGGGTCCAAAGGGTAGTTAAGGCCTCAACAGCAAAAAATCCTACCCCCTCTGACAGAGATTCAAGGGCACTGGATAGATGGGGAAAAAAGGTTTATACATCTGCAACCTTGGCAATTAGGGCCTTAAACTGCCAGTTTCATATGCTTAAGTGTCAACAACATGTTATGGGATTGCTGAAATAGAAAATTATGTTGATTTCTGAATATGCAGAAAATAAAGAATTGCAGGAATTATTGCATGCAGCTGAACAGGTTGGAAAGCATACTTTGCAATGTGGTTTTGATTCCTTAGAGGCCTCCTGCAGGGCCGCAGTTACTGGATCTGTGATTAGGAGGCATGCCTGGCTAAAAGAGCAAAATTTGCCTGATCATGTTAAAGCTAAATTACTGGATGCACCTTTACAGCATGATACTCTGTTTGGTATTAAGGCAGAAGAGGTTTTAAAGAAAATGGAAGAGAAAAGCTAAGTCTATGCAAACTGTAAAAGACTTCTTACAAGTGCAGCCACCAAGATTCAGTAGACACTGGCCTACAAAAAATGTGTTCTTTCCTGTGTCAGACAGAGCTCAAAGGGGCAAATCCAGATGCCCTAAGGGTTCCAGATACCAGGCACAAGAGTCATACAGGTCAAAGCAATGGGGCACTTCTACCTCCAAATCTGGAGGAGATAAAGCACAAACCTACAGAAAACAGTCCCAATGACTCCCTTCTGCCTTCACCAAGCACTTACCTTTTGGCAGCACCCTTAGGGGGAAAATTAGCACTTTTTGCTCAAAATTGGCAGTTAATAACCCAGGACAAGTGGATGCTAAACATAGTATCACAGTTTACAGATTCCATTTCCATACTCTGCCAATGGCAAACAGTTGGCCAGATCTGATAAAAAAAATCAATGGGCAGAGGCACACAAACACGTTACATCCCTCATGGATATGGGGGCCATTCAGTCAGTACCAGAACAGGAAAAAGGACAATGTTTTTATTCAAGACTGTTCTTGGTACCCATAAAGGACAAGGCCTGGCGGCCAATACTGGATTTATCGATTTTGAACACATACCTGGACATTCCAAAATTCAAAATGCTGACTTTGCAGCAGCTACTGCCCATGCTGGGCAAGAATGCTTGGCTGGTGACATTAGACCTAAAAGAGGCATACCTGCATGTCCCAATAAGGCAATCATGCAGAAGATACCTCAGATTCAAGGCTGGCTTAATGCATTACCAATTCTCTGCACTACCCTTTGGCTTATCTACTGCGCCCAGGGTCTTTACAAAGTGCCCGGCACCAGTAATTGCTTTTTGCAGACAAAGAAGTATACAAATATATCCTTACTTGGACGACTGTCTCATTCAAGCAGAGAACAAGGACATTCTTCTTCAACACCTGGCATTTGTGAAAAGGCTTCTAACATGCCTAGGGTACACAATAAACGAAAAGAAATCACAACTGGTACCCTCTCAAAAGATAACATTCCTGGGTGCAAGCTTGAATACAACTGCCCAGATGGCTTACCTCACGCAAGACAAACAAAGGCACCTGACTACTTACTTCAAACTGATGGCAGCAAAAACCCAGTCATCTGCAAGACAAATTCTGCAGGCTTTGAGCTTCATGGCATCCTGCATCCTACTGATTCCATATGCAAGACTGCAATTGAGGAAACTTCAATGGTACCTAAAAAGCTTATGGAGTTAACATGGTCACAGTCAGGAAACAATGATTCCTCTCATTCACTGCCTACAACAGGAGTTTCTGTGGTGGGCAAAGGCATGTCACCAAAACATGGGACAGGCCTTCACTCTACCCCCTGCCAGCCAAACCTTAACAACAGACGCATCAGATTATGCCTGGGGGGCCCACATGGTGGGAAGATACATTCAGGGCATATGGACCCCAAAACAAATGCATCTACATATCAACCAAAAAGAGATGCTAGCTGTTCAAAATGCCCTGACAGCATTCAAAGACTTACTGTATCCAGGACAACTACTGATAAAGACAGACAACACCACGGTCATGTGGTATATAAACAAGCAGGGAGGCACACACTCATATACCCCCTTTGCAGATTAGCCATGGCACTGTGGGACACAGCATTGACTTATCTTCAAGCTCAATTCCTGCCAGGAAAACAAAATACTCTTGCAGACGATTTAAGCAAAAACCTTGTGGATCCTCATGAGTGGAAACTAGATCCACAAGTCTTCAGCATGATAACAAAGAAATGGTGGAGCCCAGGCATAGATTTATTTGCCACTCCTCAAAATTATCAATTGAAAAGATTCTGCACAAGGACTTATCACAGACAAGCATGGAAAGTGGACGCCCTATCCTTCAGTTGGAAAAACCTATCAGTTTACGCCTTTCCTCCTCTGCCTCTTCTTCCCAAGGTCCTACAAAAAGTCAGACAAGAGAAACCAAAGATGATACTAATTGCCCTGGACTGGCCCCGCCAATACTGGTACCCAATCCTAAGGAACTTGTCTCAATACCCAGCTTGGACCTTACCTCAAAGACCTCAACTACTGTCCCAGCAGAACAATCAGATCCTGCACAATCAACTCCAGACACTGAACCTGGCAGCATATGAACCTATATCACTTCTGTGTCACTTTTAGACAGAGGCACAGTATACTAACCTCGAAAAAGGGCATAGCAAAATTAATTTAAAATGGGTGGCGAAAGCCAAACATACTCTGGCTAGGCTTATAAATACCCTAGGGCAGATAGCCTAGTATGAACCTATGAACCTATGGCAGATCATGTAGTTATACAAACAACACCTCTCAGTAAAGCTGTGATGGATGTCATTTTGGAAGCCAGAAGGCCTAGTACTAGAAAATCTTATGCTGATAAATGGAAGAGATTCTGGGCTTGGAATCAAGCACAAGGAACTTATACAGCAGAACCAAATATTCCTCAGATATTACAATACTTGACTGAGATGCTTGACAAAGGCCTATCTTTCTCATCAATTAAAATCCATGCCTCTGCCATTTTGGCTCATTACAATACAGAGCCACCAATCTTTTCTCATCCTTTACTAAAGCAGTATCTTAGAGGAGCCAAAAATTTAAGGCCTCGTAGAAGATCACCAATACCTGCATGGGACCTCAATTATGTGTTGGAAAAGCTCACCCTGCCTCCATTTGAACCAGCTGCTACCGCTGATATGTAGTTCTTATCATGGAAAACAGCTCTGTTCCTAGCAATTACTTCAGTAATAAGAGTCTCAGAGCTACAGGCCCTCATGGCTGTGGAGCCTTTTATTATATTTTACCCAGACAGGGTGTCCGAGGACAAATCCAACATTTATGCCTAATGTGGTTTCCAGTGTGGCTCTTAACCAAACTATTCATCTGCCAACCTTTTATCTAAATCTGCAGAACAAGGGGGGAAGAATTATGTATTCCTTGGACGTACACAGACAGCTAAGATTCTACTTGAGCAGGACTAAAGCTCTAAGAAAAACTGAGCAATTACTAGTGACATATGCTGCAGGGTCAGAAGGAAAGGCTATTTCAAAGCAGGCTATTTCAAAGTGGTTAAGCCACTGCATTTGATTATGCTACTTACACCATGGCAAACCTGTGCCCAAGGGCATTAGGTCTCGTTCCACCAGAGCTGCAGCTATTTCAGCAGCCTTTCTCAGAGGAGTACCAACCAAAGACATTCTAGAGGCTGCTACTTGGAGTTCTGTTCACACCTTTACAAAGCATTATCATTTGCCTCTCTACTCTAAGTCCAGGGCAGGCTTTGCCACTGCAGTTCTGCAGGGCCTTATAGCCACACCTAATGCTGTTTAGCTCCAGCCTCCCAAACATAGCTTTGGGATACTACCCAAATGTAATGACTGCAACAGTGAAACACGAAGTACATAGTACAGTTATGTACACGTGCCATAAATGTAGATATTCGAGTGTATTCACTGTTGCAGTCCAGGTTACCCACCCGCCTTCCCTCTTTTATTCTGGAGTTTATCTTTCCTTCTCTATCTTCTACAACCTATGTGGTGTATTTGCTTGTAGATGAAGGTAAAGTTTATATTCGTGCATGTATATATAGTTTTTATATATATATATATATATATATATATATATATATTTTGCTACCTTTTTGGGGGCACCTGACATCTGGGGCAAAGAAAACTAAAGAAAATGGCGTTGGCTTCTTGTTTTATACCCCTGACAACCTAATGTCATAGAAGAAGAGACAGCAACCGACACAGGACCCAAGACTTTGGAATTCAGGCCGACTGAGGGCAACCTGCCAGCAGATTACCCAAATGTAATGACTGCAACAGTGAATACACTCGAACATCTACATTTATGGCAAGTGTACATAACTGTACTATGTACTTTGTGTTTCACTGTTGCAGTCATTACATTAGTAAGTGTACACAACTGTACTTTTCAACTCCTTTTCAGCTCCAGTGGAAGAAAGTATTAGAATTTCTGGCCATCTTGTTTGCAAAAGGAGCTTCGTTTCTACTGTTAAGGTAATTCTAGCTGCCATCTCTAATTTTCATAATGGATTCCGAGACTTGCCTTTAATTTCACATAGACTATGTAAGGTCTTCCTCAAGGGAACTACTCGATTAAAGCCACCATTTAAAGATCCTCTACCACCATGGGACCTGACTATTGTTCTACAATCAGTGGTACTCACTCCCTTTGAGCCAGCAGCTACTTGTGATTTGAAGTTTCTCTCTTGGAAAACACTTCTGCTTTTATAGCTCTGACCTCTGCACGATGAGTATCTGGATTGCAAGCCTTATATTCAAAGCCCCCTTACTTACTTTTCCATAAAGATAGAGTTACACTTAGGACCAATCCATCCTTTCTTCCAAAGGTAGTTTCAGATTCTAACATCAATCAGATTATAGACTTACCAGTCTTCTTTCCAAATTTTACCAACAAAGGTGAATACTGCCTATGCTCTTTAGACATACATAGTTACATTTTTACCTCAACAGAACTAAAGAATTCAGGAAATCAGAATAGTTATTTATTTCCTGTGCTGGGATAACCTTAGGAAAATGTGTGTCTAAGATTACTTTGTCAAAATAGCTAAGAGATCGCATTACTTTCATTTATAACAAAGACAACCTGAAATTACCAATGCCGATTAAGGCTCATTCCACCAGATCCATGGCTACTTCAACTGTTTTTCATTCGAAGGCTTCCATAGACGAAATATGCCCAGCAGCAACATAGGCTACTCTGCATACCTTTATCACTCATTACAAATTGGATTTGGTCTCCAGGGGAAGAGCCGGCTTTGGTTCTGTGGTTCTCAGGAATATTCTTCCTTAGTGCCCCCTAGGATCTAAAGTAGCTGGGGACTGCATCCCATTAGTCAAGAATGGATGAAGATTGACATCATCAGATAAAGAAGTTATGTCTTACTGTAACATTCTGTCTGTATTGTCAGTCTTCGTTTATTCTTGGCAGACCTCCCTACTGGGAACTCCTGGCAGAGCGATTTTTGTCCTGGGTCTTCAGTTAGGGTACTCCTTGAACTTGGCTTCTTCGTGGTGTTTTAATTTCTATGTGTATGTATGGATAGTTTCCCTTCTGTAAGATTGCAAACTCGATCTAAAGTAATGCAGAGAGGGGTATTATGGGTAGACCTTTAGCACAAAAGTTTTTTGGCTGGAGTGAGCTATATAATTCCAAAAAAGCACTGTCAATGCCAGGAGACGCTTTTACGATCTTTTATTCCACAATTACAAATACAGATTGAGCGCTTTCATTCCTCCTGGGGATTTCATCAGAATCTGCAAGTGTTCATTTTTATCCCCCTTAAATACCCTACCCAACTCTGATGTCACACTTTAATTGATTACAAACCCCTTTTGGGTAATAAAGGTGGTATACAGGAGGTTGAAAATAAAGAATTACATTCTAATAATAAGAAGAAGTTTGAAAGGGCAATGGTAATACCATATGGGCAAAAAGCAAAGGATGTCCAGAAAATAATACAAAAGAATTGGGCTATACTTAAGAATAACCCAAAATTATGGAATATAGGGGGTGAGGTCCCCAATTTTGTATATAAGGTGGGACCGAATTTAAAAAAGAATTTTGAGACTAGTAATAAGAAAAATGGTGATAGAACAGGGACTAATAGATGTGGGACATGCTCTCAATGTACTTTCATTTGTCAAGACAAGGTTATTAGACTAAACAATGCTTTAGAATCAGTTATTAGACCAGAAAAAGGGAATTGTCAATCAAAGGGCATTATATATTTAGCCATGTGTACATCCTGTCCAAGTTACTATGTAGGGAAAACAGAAAGGAGACTTAGGGACAGGATGTACGAGCATGGTTATTAAATTAAAACTCAGAACATCAATAATGCCCTTTTTAGGCATATTCAAGTGTCAGTAGAATGCAAAGAATTTATGTTTTGTATTTTAGAGAAAGTGCTAAGAAACCCAAGGGGAGGGAATTACAAAAATTATGTTGAAGAAAGAGAGACCAGATGGCAGGTACCCCCCCAGGTTTGAATGAAATTATATCTATAAAGCCTGTGTTGAACAAAAAGGCAGAACAATTTAAGTAAACTCTGCATCAAGCCTATTCATGGATTGATTTTAATTATTTTGATTAAATAACAAGTTTTCTTTCTAAGTACTAGCATTAAGAATATCTTAGAATTAGTTTTTAAATATTTTTTAGACATGATTTTTAATTATGAAAGTGAAGGAAATGTACATGGTTGCTGTCTTTTTAATATTATGTTTAAATAATGAATCAATTAAAGTGTGACATCAGAGTTGGGTAGGGTATTTAAGGGGG
This sequence comes from Protopterus annectens, assembly GCF_019279795.1. Classification (NCBI taxonomy): domain Eukaryota; kingdom Metazoa; phylum Chordata; order Ceratodontiformes; family Protopteridae; genus Protopterus; species Protopterus annectens. The sequence continues at coordinate 213,301,737 of NC_056745.1, forward strand.
ATAAAAATGAACACTTGCAGATTCTGATGAAATCCCCAGGAGGGGATGAAAGCGCTCAATCTGTATTTGTAATTGTGGAATAAAAGATCGTAAAAGCGTCTCCTGGCATTGACAGTGCTTTTTTGGAATTATTGGTGGACTTTTCACTGTTGGGTTCTTTGTTTTTGTGATTGAGCTATATAATGGCGGGATCAGTTCCGAGGATCGGAGCCGTAACCCATCTCATCAGTCAAGAATAGATGACGATCAACAACGCAGATAAAACGTTATGGTAAGACATAACTTCTTTTTTTAGCCACTCATTTATGGTTTAATTTATTTTTATTGCTTATTTGTTGTTTCACCCGTATGTGGAACTGTTTAATACCTTAGCAGTGTCTTGTCAGCTGTTCATCAAGTGCTGCTACTGTTTCTCCACAGAAAGTCAGAACAAATGAAAGGCAGAATGCTGGTTAGGCTTATGGATCTAAACTTGTTCGTGTCTGGTGTGATCCCCACCTCCACCCCCAACATCTCCTTTTGTGAACTGGTACCAGTGCAGCCTGATTCCATTGATCAGATATGTACATTTGCTATCGTCTTGTTTATTGATCCCCACCTCCACCCCCAACATCTCCTTTTGTGAACTGGTACCAGTGCAGCCTGATTCCATTGATCAGATATGTACATTTGCTATCATCTTGTTTAACACGTTTGGTAGGGAGTTACTTATATTTTACTTGATTCTGTTCAGGAAGCCACCAGTATATTGTCCCATGGAATTTTGGATTTTAAGATAATCTGCTGTTTAAAGATGGTCTCCCCTTTTCTGTATAGAAGTCTGGCATAATGTAGTAGTTTCTGTATTTTATTTAATCTAGACTTATTAGTAGGATACTGTTGAGAACCAAACAGTACCTTTTTTCTGTTGTATACCTTATTAGTTTTTTTTTTCAAATTACTTGTTGTCTTACTAATATTTGTTCATGAATGTAAAATTTAATATTCTTTAACTCATCCATGACATCTTCAGCAGACTTGCGTTGCTCATTGAAAATAATGTCCCAATGTGTTTTCCTAAGTGTGTTATGTATTGCATTGCAGTTTCCACTGGTAATGTCTCAGAAGGATGATTTATTTATGATTGTCTGATTTTATTCTTGATTTGAACATGATGGTTTCGTGATCTGTGTTAAACAGAGGGTATAACCATAGGTGGAAAGCATAAAGATCCTTGGTTTTTTGGCTTGATTTCATAGGTTCATAGATGTTTATTAGGCCAATGACCACAAGGGCCTTTTTAAGCCTAGCCATGCATCCCAGATATCTGACAAGTTTTGATACCCTTGACAAGTGTAAGCATAGGCCTGGGAGATGAGCCATTTACAGGTTACCTGCGTCCATTAAAGACATAGGTGCCAAACCAGGGATGAAGTTCCAGTTTCCCATCCAACTGTCCAAGTTGCACTTGAATTGGGTTAGGGAGGAACTCTGCTGCACATGGATGGGGAGCCTGTTCCATAGACGCCGTAGTCTCTAGGATACATACCTATCTCTCCAGCAAGTCCTGTTTATATCACAGGCAAGTTTTAAGTCTTTAGAATGGGTAATTCTGGTGCTGTTTGTTTTGTGGATATGTAGGAGGTCCGTCAGAGTGGGGTCTGACAGTGCCCTGTATGCCAGGCATAGGTCAGGAGGCAGAATACAGGGATAGGGCCTTGAGGCATTCTTAGAACATTTTACTTGCACCCTGTATTCTTTTAGTGAGGAACCTCTGTGGACGTTCCAATTGCTGGATAGCCTTGATTAGGTACATACCAAAGGGAGCATTGTACTCAATGATAGGTCTGATGATTGCCAAATACAGTGGAACAATGACTTTCCTGGACTTAGATGTCATACCTTTGTTTATAAGTTGTGCAACATAGAATGATTTCCTCACCACTGTAGATGCATGATGGTCAAAGGCTAGATTACTATCTGTGTGTGTTCCTAAGTCCCTGACTACTGGGTCAACTCTAAGGGGTGTGTTGTTAATATGATAGTTACCAGGGATGGATGACTTCTCAAAGGATACTTTTATGCATTTCTTGGCGTTTAGTTTTAGTCCATGTCTCTGACACCAGTTGTCTGTGTCAGCCCCTCCAGGAGAACATTTGTGTCAGTGTGTTACCAGCCTTAGATGGATTTGTACTGTTTGATTAGCCTAGTAAGTTGACTTTTGGCTAGTTATTTGATGTATAATTTGCCCATTGTTTGCGTAGTTAAAATCTTCATAAATATTGTTTTAGTTGATTTTTACATCCCAGAGTTGAGTATGTCATTCATTTTTTGGTGCCCATTTAAGTTGTTAATCTCTTGGCCCCATTGGAAGTTTTTTTATGCCTGGTCATTTTGAGAAATGAGATGTTTACTTACAGCAGAAGTCTGTGTTAGGGTGTTGGCCTTGGTGTGTATATCGATGCGAGAAGCTCACTTTATAGGTAACATCTGGCAACCTTTATTGGCAATATCGTCTTCTGCTTCATCTGTGACAGATAAGGCTGACAGAAATCCCCAGTCCATTTCATTTTATAAAGATCTTTTTTATTGCAATAGTAGCTTTTTAAGTCTTCTGAGAGTTTTGATTACAGTATGGGAAAGTATCAGTGCACATTTATAGACTTCTGTGGGGAAGTGTTGGAAAATGTTAGCTGAGAACATTTGGTAGGATACCATTCTCAGCAAACTGAGAAGCTGCTTTGGTAAGTACCCAATGCAAAATGTTAGAGAGAGCCCTAGTCATATCCACTGAGGAGAGTACATGTGTCAGCTGGTGGTATCACAGGGAAGGGAAGCAGATAAGTCATTAATGTATTCATTGCTCTGCTGTCCTTTCAAAGAATATTAAAATTTGCCTTTAAGACCAGCTCTGAAATGTGATTAGTGTCAAGCCAGACAAGTGTGGGGTTAAGTAATTTGAAAGTATATTCCAGTTCAGGTTAAATGGAGGTGACTACCTGTGTCAACACAAGATTACAAAGAGCCTCTCTGCCTTGTGTTTCAGGAGCTGTTCAGATTATTAACAAAAGTGGTAGAAAAAATTAAGACTTACTGTGTTGGTCCACTAACAAAAAAAAAAAAAAAAAAACACTGGAACACAAATGTGACGTAATACCTTTTGCTGGACCAGCATACATTTTGCAAATAATCAAGCTTTCCGAAAAGTAAGAGCCCTTTGGTAGTATAACTTCCAACAGAGGGCTGTTGCATTTTTGGTGTTAACTTAAGTGGCTACCCCTTGCGTGCCTGAGTGTAGTGTATCTCTTTAACTTTAGGTTCGGAGAGTGTTGAGCCATCGTCAAAGGATGTCTTAAAGTGCTCAGTGAGGTCGCAGAAGCATAATTGCTTACACTAATGGCAGTGCCAGCTGCTCTCAAAGTGCCTTCACTCGTGTTGGAAATGAGGCACATCGAGATGTTTGAAAGAGACTGGAGGGTGGCCAACTGAAAGTCCACAATTTTCTTGTCCTCTGTAGAAATGGACCCAGACAGAGCTACTTCATCAAATCCCGCTAGAATTGTGTCACCTGTGCAAGGTAGTTCATTGCCCTCAGTGAAAAGGTTACTAAAGCATAAACCTGCTTCCAAAATCTGTCCAGTGCCGTGGACTCTGTTAGGGGATTGACAGAAGTTTACTTCAGCAAGCTCCTTTTTGTTGGCCACCATGTGACCCTTGCTCCAGTGCAGGTGATCTTTGGGCAATACCAAGAGTTTATCTGGCTTGCGAGGGATTGGTTCAGTCACGTCTGGTTCCTTCTATGCCCACTTCAAGATAATCATCCATCTTAATCTGCAGGATGGACCATGCAAGAACTAGCTGGGCCAGTGAATAACCGCAAGAAAGACAAACTCTTCATGGGAGGAGGCTTCATAGGGCCCACCCACCTTTCTGTCTCAGTAGTTCGAGCATTTCCTCGAATGAGATGCCCTGAAAGGGGGGAGTCTGCGGGACCCTTCCCCTTCATCAAAGTCAGTGTCTTCAGTTAAAGACTCCTGGCAGGAGTCAGCATGCCTCCTTTTGCACATATGCTTCTGAGGAGCTTCTACTGTAAGAAGTCCCTGAGAAGACTTATAAAAGGAATAGGAGTACTGAAGATGGACTGTCTTGAGGCTAGACAGGAAAATATGAGCAGGATCAGGATGCAAGTGTATCCTGTGAGGGGTGAACAAACCCTAGTGTTGAAGAGAAGTCCACTCACAGGAAAGGGAGAGCACTGTCTTGAAGACCTCGAACACCAAAACTGAGGGAAGGACCCAAGACCACTCTGAACTGATCCTGGTATCCTTCCCGGTCAGGCTTAAAGGCTGATGGCTGTACTGAGCTATCTAGGGGCCGGAGCTTCAAGAGGAAGGGACAGCTCAGAAAACTTTGAAGTTGATTCCGTCCCCCTGGAATCTGACACCAGTGCTTCGGCCCCTAGAACCATCTGGATTTGAGCTACTCAGAATAGGTCCAGTCAGAGAAGGCATCAGAGTAGATGACTAGGTCTTCGGCTCTGATGAGGACAGACCTTGGGTAAAACTTGGGTCCACAAGCCCCGAATGTGAGGGGCTGATTGGGGTAGTAATGACAATGTGATGTGCAGAATGGCGTATGCTCACTAGTCCAACAATGGTTGCTGTTGAGAGAACATCCAACTGGATCCTGGGTCCTGTGGAACTTCGTCTTCATTCCGTCCACATCATCTTCAGATAAATTCTTGGTAGACCATACTGATTGGAGAGATGATGATGTAGACGGGCTTGGAAGATTTGTGAAAGGTCTTTTCTTGTAAGAAAGGGGAACACAGTCTGGGTGAACAGGGCTCTGGGGAGAACCTAGGCAGCAGTAACACAGGAGTATTGGATCTACAGCTGTCTGATCCAAGAAGAGAGTCGGAGCTCAAGAAGAAGAATGGTCTGGAGATCGCTGTCTAGATTTCTTTCTGGTTTCTCACCACTCTTCTCTCCCTTATGTCTGTCAGAAGGGTAAAGCTCCAGAAGCAGAAGGATGTGAAAGGAAAAAAATCTCCTGCAGAGGCAGGGAGAAGTTCCATCAAAATTATCTTGTTCCTATGCTCTATGAAAGCCCAATGACCAAAGGCAGTACAGATGACCGTCCAGATGGATAGCTCTGAGACAATAAACACATTGTGTGCAAATCTGAATTTGGGATCCTTTGGCCACAGGCCATGTGCACTTTGAAGCCGTAAGGTTTGTCTGCCATCCTACTAAAATACCAGTACACAACAAATATAAACAACTACCATACCAATCTGCTCACACACACAAATACAATAATCAACGAGAGAAAAATCTAGCAACCTATACTAATAATACTACAGAAACATTGCTAACATGAGAATTGTCTTATGGATCATCCCGTCATTCATTCTTAAGGTGGCACATAGCTCTCTACCTTCCATCTCCAAAATGAGGAGCACTACCTTTCATAATGTGGAACAAATGGGAAAAATGGGGAATACTCACTAACAGTTTACTAACAGCTTCATCTAGGAAGCTCATAGAATGATTGAAATGTGATGCTTTTAATTATATAATAGTTCTTTTAATGAATTAGTATGATTCAGTTCTATTTACCATGGATATCAGTTAAAAAAATTGCTTAAACTGAATGTGCGACAGATCCTTTCAATGTGGAACTTCCAGGAACATGAATGTTTTAAGACCCCAAATGAGCAACGTTCCTCGTAATGAGTTACACCTGAGAGGTATGAGGTGGCATCAAAATCTAATCTTAACCAGCTATAAGTTTCAGAATCACTCCAACAAGGGCAAATATGTTTTGTACACTTTAGATGTCCACAGACATCACAGATTTAACCTTCATGATTATTTCCAGAGGTTATATACAATACCCTTTTTCCTACCTCCCTTAACACTAAACTAAATTCCTGATGTTCCACTCAGTCAGAGGAAGGCAGCAGCACTAGAAGTAAAAAAAGCTGCTAGAAAAAGTCATCCAAGTGGTCAGTCCTTCCTGATCAGAACTTACTAAAGTTTTTTTTAGTGCCAAAGAAAATGGGGGACTAGAGACCAATTTTGGATTTCAGCAATCTGAACAAGTTACGTCAGTATACCAAGTTCGGGATGGTCACGGTACAGTCCATTCTGCCTTTTCTGCACAAGGACAAATTAATGTGCTCAGTATATCTTCAGGGTGCATACTATCATATAAAAATGAAAAGATGATCCAGGAGATTCCTACACTTTGGGGTGGGAACCAGTCAGTACGAGTTCAGAGCTCTGCCATTTGGTCTCACCACAGTCCCCAGTGTGTTCACCAAATGCATGGCAGAAGTGGCAGCTCATTTGAAACTGCAAGGATTTTGGGTGGTTCCTTACCTAGATGACTTGCTCTTAACTGCTCCAACCAGGCATCATTTGATCAAAGTGCGAGATTATGTACTCCAGTTATGCTCTCACCTAGGGTTTACTATCAGTCACAACAATGCTCTCACCTGGGAATTACTATCAGTCACAACAAATCTCAACTAGAACCAAATCAAACACTGGAGTTCATAGGAGAGTTGTTCGACACAGTATCCTTGACAGCCTCCCTTCCTTTACCAAATATACAAGCCATACGATTCCAAGTCAAAAGATCAGCCAAAATTCTTCTCTATCACCTCAATTGATCCTTCAAGCATTGGGGTCAGTGTCTGCTGTGATAGTTTTGGTTCTGCTAGCAGGATACCACATGAGAATTGTTCAGTGGCAACTAGCGAATCATTGGTGTATTCTTCACCAGCCTTTGTCCACCCAAATCAGAGTAACTCAGGCATTCAAAAATTACCTCCTTTAGTGAATTTACTCCGATCAGATAATGCAAGGTTGCCCCTTTATTCTCCCTGAGCCCAAGGTCATAGTTACCACAGAAGCTTCCCAAATCGGGTGGGGGCACTTCTTGGGAAAGATAGTCCAGGGCACATGGTCTCCCAACGAGGTCAATATGTATATCAATGTCTTAGAAATGAGAGCTGTCCTCCTAGCATTGCAGGCCTTCCAAGACATTCTCCCTTTCATGACTATTGCCATTCAGATGGGCAATATGTCAGTGGTCTAGTACATCAACAAACAAGGAGGAACCAAATTTTACCCCCCCCCCCCCCACGTGGAGAAGCTTTGAGGGTGTGGCAATGGGTGATGTCATCCAAATTATTTCTGATAGCAATGCCCATTCTGGAGAAATCCAGTGTCATAGCAGACAAGTTAAGCAGGTTCATTCTAATGCCTCATGAGTAGTGGTCACTCAACATGAAAGTGGTGGAAAAGATATTCCATCGATGGGGTCAACTTTGCTTGGACCTCTTTGCATCTCCTCTCAACAAGTGCAGCAGGATATTTACCCTGATCTCCTCACCGGGAGAGTCACTGAGAGATGCTCTTCTCCATGATTAGTCCCCCGATCTCCTCTACACCTTTCCCCCAGTACCTTTAATCCCCAAATTCTTTCAGAAAGCATCTTGATTGAAGAACACAGTCATACTCATTGCACCTTATTGGCCTAGTCAGATTTGATGCCCCTTTCTTTGGCCTCATCTGCTTCACCTGCCATGGATTCTGGATCCAATTCCAGACCTCCTGTCTTACCCAACAGATATGATACACCCAGATATTTTAGGCCTAAAACTTGACTGCAAGGCTTCTCCAGTTCCATTAACTAATAGGCAGCCCAGGCTCTCTTCCCCATCTGTCACATTTCTTTTATCTTCCCACAAAAGCTTCCACTAGAAAAATTTAGTGAAGTAAATGGAAAAGATTTGTTGTTTGGGCACAGCAAAATGACATTGATCCCTTTTCAGCACCAATAGCTAAAGTTCTTGAATTTTTAGCTACAATTTTTAATGAAGTTGCTAGTTCATCTGTTGAAGTACAACTTTCTGACATTTCTAGTTTTCACATTGGAGTAAATAATTTGTCTTTAGCTTGTTCCAAACTGTGTAAGGCCTTTATAAGGGGAAACTTTCTTCTTAGACCTCCTTTTAAGGAGCCCACTCCCCCATGGGATTTGAATTTGGTTTTATAATCTTTGACCCAATCCCCCTTTGAACCATCAGCCAAATGTTAACTAAAATGTTTAACCTGGAAGACCGTCTTTTTAGTGACTATTACCTCTGCTAGAAGAGTCTCAGAACATCAAACCCTATCTTCGAAGCCTCCTCCTTTGATTTTTCATAAGGTTATGGTATCTTTATGAACCAATCCATCCTTTCTTCCTAAGGTGGTGTCAGAGTCCGATATCAATCAAACTGTCAATCTTTGAGTTTTCTTTCCAAATTTCGCAAGCAAAGGAGAGTATATGTTATGCCTGTTGGATGTTCACAGTTACATTTTTATCTACATAAAACAAATTTTTTTAAGAAATCATACCAATTATTTGTCTCCTTTTTGGATTAAAAATTGGGAAAACCGGTTACTAAAGTTATTTTAGCCAAATGATTAACTGGTTGTATTCCTTTGTTTACAAAAAAATTTTATTTTTTTTTGTTTTTTTACAAAATCTTTAAAGGCTCATTCCACCAAGTTTGTGGCAACAACTTCTGTATTTTTATCCAGATCGTCCTTGGATGATATTTGTGCAGCTGGAACTTGGGCTAATCGACATACCTTTATTGCTCATTACAAATCGGATCGGGTCTGTAGGGGATGAGTGGCCTTCGGCTCAGCTGTGCTCAGGAATATCCTTTCTTAGAGTCCTCCCAGCATTTAGGTAGCTGGGGACTCTGTCCTATTTGTTGAGGAATGAATGAAAATGACAACATCAGATAAAACAGTTGTGTACTGCCCATAACGTTCCATCTGTATTGTCCATTTTCATTCTTCCTCACCCCCCCATACCTCCAACCCCCTAACAATTTGACTTCTGGAAGGATTAGAAAATGCTAAAAGAACCAGTGTTCCTTAATTTGAGCTCCAGATACTGTTATCTTATAGACTTGTTATTTGTTAATTACTGTATAGTCTAAAAGGTCAGCAAGCAAGATCTGAGGTATGGTAGGGGACTACTGCATTATGGGCAAGGGAGAGGAGCTCAAGAGTTTGTGTTCCACAAGCTGGAAAAAGTGGCCAAGTCGGATCTGAGGATTGGATCCGAACCCATTTGCTGAGGAAGAATGAAAATAGACAAGACAGATGGTAAGTTATGATGAGTGCATACCTTTTTTTCCTTTGCTCTTAACACGTTAAGCAAAAAAGTTTCTAAACAGACACTGTCCAGATGACTGTCTGATTGTATGGTCTTTCCTATTCCAGCATAATAAAGTTTTATTGTAAAAACCCTAAGGCTCACTCTACTAGTTACACAGCAACTTCCACTACCTGCTGTAGGAATTCAGTCTGATTGAGTAAACTGATGAAATAGGATATAGAACTTGTGTACTTAGACGAAAACAATCCAGCATTATGGTAAGTCTGTCCGATACGTCACATTCTGTGATTCATGATGGGAGAAAGAGGACAGAAGATGTCCTCTTTGTGGACATTGGCATACATCTGGATATGTTCAACAAAACATTTCATAGCAAGTTGTTTCACAAACCAAAGTTTGTAAATACTTACATTGTCCAAATCAACATCCAGTGTCAATGAAAGACAGTATGGTTAGGGGGCAAGGTGGCAGTTTTTTTAGAACCTCCAGATTGTGTTCTATTGATGAAGAGTTTGTTGAAAAATTTAATATTATTGTTGTTTTGTCATCAGAAAAGGACTGTAACAGACACAAGCATATTACTACAGCAGAAGGTGTATATACGCATGGAGCTGACATGATTGGCCCTTATTCCATGTAGCGCTTTTACTGTCTTCTGTTAATTGGGCTGTCTGTATGTTTCTGGACAGTGAAGCAGTTATTAAAAAAAAAAAAATGGAAGATCATTTTGGGTAACAGTGATCTTTTTGAAATTATCAGTAAAAATCCAATATTTGTTTATAAAAGGGAAAGGAACCTAAAATGTATTAGAACATGAAGAATCTGTGGCTATAACAATGGTTACGAATATACCAGTGGGTTCTCGTCCTTGTTGCTTTTGCAAGCAATGTAAGTTTATCATTATTGGCCCTAATGTTAACCACCCCTATTTGGTTTACGGCGTGGTAGCTAATTCCAGGTTCAGTTGTAACAGCATTATTGTGGAATATATTGCTATGCATTTAAGATGCAGCATATTTTTTTACAGAGGTAAGACCACAAGAAAATTACTACATATATGGGAACATATTAATGCAATAAAGAAAAATGCTTTACAGATTAGCGAGTCAGTTTGATTTGTCCTAACTTTAGTGAGTTTTGATTTGCATTATTGGACAGTGTAACCTCTAATATAAGGGGTGGCAATTTTTTGTAATCCTTTGGGAGCGAAAGAATTAAAATTTTAACTATTTTTTATTGCTTCTAATAAGCCAGAACTCAATGAAGCAGGAAATGTTAAATTGTCATTTAAAGTCACTGCCAGCTAGATAAAAAAAGTTTATTTTTATATGTATATATCGATTTATAGAGTATTGTATTGTCTTAATTGATGTTATGAGTCATGTGATGTATTTAAATAAGGTGATCCCGTGAATTTGTATTCTGAAGAAGTTCATAAGATTTGCAAATAAAAGCACTAAACTGCTTAATGAATGGTCTCATGGCTGTGTTGATCCAGTGTTTTTTTAGACAAAGTGGTGGTTTTCTGAAGAAGGATAATCAACAGTGTATCCTGATGAGATGCTTTTTGGACAAAGACTTTTTAATTCATTATATTTTGAAGTCTGGTGGCACTCTTGGTGCAACTTTCACACTTTCTGCCTTCTGTTGTTTAAGCAAGAATGATCCATTTGTCTCCAAGTTGCTTAATCAAACAAAAATGATGCGGCCTTTTAAGTGGCCACAAATGGGAATATGGTTAATTAACAGTAAGGCATTTATTGTACTAAGTAAATACTAAATATTTATTTGATGTTTCCCATTAGGTTTCTGGGTGCACTGCAACGATTCCAAGCTTACTATCTGTACTGAAGAGGAGGTTTGCAAAGTGCAGGCTTATATCCTGTTTTATACCCAGAGAGTTTCTGAAGAGGTGGGACTTTCTATAACTAAGCCAGCATCCCCAAGTTTACTAGCTAATAACACAAACACCAGCAACACTTTAAGGACAAGTTTATTCTTGCCATAAATTGTCTATATTACCTCCAAAGACTGATTTGTCTGTGTGCAATGGAATGTTTATTGTGAATATGTAATTAAAGCACTCTGTTTTACATTATCTCTTGTGAATTTATGTACAGAATGTTTATACATTTTTGTAATGAATGATTTTCTACAAAGTAAGCACTCTTTTATAACTCATAGAATACATGAATTCATGTGTAATTGTATATAGGTGCTGTTAACTTTCTTAGGGAGATCACCCAGTGTACATTGTCTGGCAGCTGTTATTCATCTGCAGTTTTTAAAGTAAACCAAACTGCCTCTTGTTTTTATATTTTATTAACTCAGGCCATTTTACCTCACTTGGTAGAGCCTTTCCTAATTAATAAGTATTCTTAATACTATTTTGTATTAGAAAATAGGCAAATTTCATATGCTTTATGGGTTCCATGTCTGTGTACAAATCATCATTGTGGAATATGTAACTTGCGTATTGTGTGGACCCAGGTTATTGTGCATAATTGTATGCAAATTGCAGGAAACCTTCTGTTTCAACATTTTTACTAATGCAGTTCTGAAAAAGTCATACATCATATCCAAATTTGGAGTCATTAAAATACTGCTGATACACAGTTGAGGACTGCAAGCTCCTGATTGAAAACTTCAGCTTGTTTTGGCATACTGACTAAGTTAAATAAGGCATCCATATTCTTGCAAGTCACCTACAGAAATAGAATTTGGATTAGACTATTTTTCTCCTTGCCATAATTTACAAAAGTGCAAAAAAATAAATAAATGTGTCAGCACAGACAAGTACACAGTAATGTTGCATGAATTAAGACAGAGTAATAGTAAGGCCACCCAGGGGTAAGGGTGTATTAAAAAATTTTATCAGAAAGTCAGGGATTTTGTAATTACCATTTTATACACTTTTTATACAGTATTGAAATATTTTAATACAGTGTTTTAACAAAGTAGACTTTTCCAGGACTGCTTTAGTGACACAAATATATAGCAGTAGAATGTTGTTTTACAGCATTTAAATCAATGTTAATTGAAAGGTGTAATGCAGCAGGTTTGCAATGCCATAAAAAAAAAGTGTGTTCACTACCTTTTTATGTGAAGTATTATAGGCATAAATTATTGCCTAGTACAATGAACTACTGAAATCTGCCTTCCTCATACAACTCTGGTGAAAAGTGACCATTTCTCTCTTTTTTTTTTTTTTTCTCAATTTTGTTTGTCGGTCAACCTGCATAATCTTTTTATTAAAGAGGGACTGTATTAAAAGTATGTCTTACTTGTAAGCTGTTTGGTTCTTGTTCTTTTATGCCATTTTCATTGCCTGTTTGTTAAATTCTGTTTGTAGAGGTTCAGCCTCCCTGCTCATTGTTGTGTGGTCATGATGACTTTTGTGCAGACAGTAACTTGTGCAAATGTATGCTGAATGGGTGGGAGATTGACTATATCGTTATTCGGGAAAGCCAGTGTAACAATAATTCATAACGTCTTAGCTTTACCTACCTTATTGTTGTATTCTTCTGAACACAAGTTGAAGAGGCAGTTGTCTTCCCTGCAGGGAACCAGTACAGATCCATCTGTTGGCTAAGCAGTGATGTAGGTTATATGTCCCACATTGTTCCATGTTCTGTTCAGTTCTCACCATCTTGAGTATCACAAATCTTCCAGTACATTTGAAGATATTCAGGTAACTAGCTGCTTTCTCTCAAATTGTTATGAAGTGACTGAAGCTTTCTCTTAGTTTATCATTGCAGTTTTACTTTTTTCCATCATTGCTTCAAGTACCAACAACGTTGCCTAAATCTGTTAACAAATGCAAGTAAGGTGGGCAGATAGCACCAAGGAGTTTTCATTATTAATGCTTTTTCATTTTAGGCCTTGAGCATGATGCAGAAGATTAGGAGTATTGTATCACGTTTCTAAAAACTGAAAAGTTAATTAAGAAAGCACTAAGTTTTGAATTATTTTCTGATAGCAAAATTAATGAATTAATCAGAGGGAAAAATCAAAGAAATGTGTACAGCACAGCCAGCAAAAACAACTTCAGACAACTTATTTGGAGAAGGGTTGGATCGGTAAAATGAGATTCTGTCACTGTCAGACAAGGGCACTGCTCTATACATTGTTCAGCTACATTTGAGGCTAGCTGTTCAATTTTACAGACTCTCAAAGTGAGGGATATGAAGTTGGCCCGTTTGAGCTTCTACCAATCTGTGCCTTTTAAGTGGAAGCTTTGGCCTGCTGACTGGACCACACATTGTGTATGCCAAACATAATTCTAGAATTTAGAGGCTGCCAAGACTGAAGCTTCTGTGGTGAAGGAGCATGTATTTACCATAGAGTTAGCAGGGCTTTCCTCCCTTTGTAGACTGCACACATTGGCAAAGAAAAATAGTGTTGGTTTCACCAGAGAAAGCTCAGGACTGTGTGTGCTCAACAGGTAGCACACGTGCCTTTGGTGCTAGAAGATCTGAAGGCTTTGTGTCCTATTCACACACCAGGTACCTGGATTAGCTTACCGGTGGTGATACTGGGTTGCTGCATTCCTTAGTATACCATCCTTTAAATGCAATGTTAAGCAGAGATCCCATTTGCCTAAGCAGGTGGTGGCTCTGGCAGATGTATAAGATTCCATGGCACTTATCAAAAATGAGTAGGGGAAGTTCTTTGATGCCCTGACCAAATTTCCCCAGTCATTAAGAATACTATCTTGAGTTCCCCTGAAAAAAAGACAGTAGCCTAGTGGGACTAATCCCTGGTCATCAAAGAGTATAAAAATAAGTATAACCTTTCCAGATTTGTAGCGTAAAATGTTTCTGCTTCCTGAGTCTTAGTCACCAGTTCGTAAATCTACTACTCTTTTGTATAGGTTTGATATTTTTATTTTTGTTTCACTTTGAAATTTGATGTTGCCAGTTTACCTGTTTTTTCTTCATCTTCCCTATTCTAACGCATCCATTATGCCTCCATAAATTCTGTTCACTGAGGACTGGTATTATTAGACCGGGATGTTAAAATAATGCTTTGGCTTTTGCCAGTAATTATGTGGCTAATGGAGATGTGGGGTATGTTAAAAATATCTTTTGTGTTAAAGAAAAAAAAAATTAGACACAATGTAAGCAGTGTTGAATCTGTGGATCCACATGAATAAAATGTGCTGACACATTTGGGTTATTGCCAGAAATGTTGCCTGAGAATTAAAGAACACATTTTAGATCTTGCTATTACAGATAATATTTTGGCTGGATATCTAACTGCAAAAGTGTAACAATTTTTACAGGTAAAAGATAAGATTAAGACATAGTGTGAAAAACATATTCCATGATTTCTGGATAAGTTATCCATTTTCTAGGAAGTTCTTACAAAGACAACTAGAATCTTACATCCCCCTTCCTCTAAGTGTGCCAAATCAGTGCTTTATAAATTGCGTTGGACAAAAGTTGACTAAGGTAGCAACTGTTTAAGGTATTAACATGACATACTTGTATATATTTAAAGAGTACTTTGCATATTAAATTCTATAAATAAGTTCATAAATTTAATGGGTACCTGCCTTCAGCTTTGAAGGACAACTGAAAACACCGACTGCAACAATATTGTGTAAATTTGAGTGTTAACCCAGGAGTCAAGTGGGCATTTAAAAAGATTTTTAGAAGGAGATTGTTCCAGGTAATAGAAACAGACTGACGTGTAAGTCGTCTTTTCTTTCTTGATTGTATAGAAGTGCTGCTAAAACGCATTAACCTTTCATGACATAATGGATGTTAACATCATAAAAGAGCAACACATAGATCAGAGAAAAAAATGAGAGAAACACTGAATACTTCTCTCTCACTATAATCCCAGTTCAATCATCATCTGAATAGTGGCACTGTTAGGGCAAGGGATTTTTAGTAATGTAATGATTAAGGTTGTGAGTAGGGCAGGGTAAGGTTAGGGTTAGCAAACGTGAATGACCCCACCGAACCCTACACATTGCATTACTAAAAAAACTTTTCCCTAACAGTACCACTACACAAAAGTGCACAGAACACACAACACCAAATCTATCCCCTTACCTAGCTCTTATTCTAATGCTAAGTCACAAACACTTCCACATAAACACTAGCTAACTGTAACACAATCTCACACATTTTTCACAACCACCGTCATTGTTGTACATGATGATCTTCGTGTTTCACTGTTGCAGTCATCACACTTGGGTTATCTGCCAGGGGTAGCCCTCAGTCGGCCCAAATACCAGAGGCTTATTATTTCTGCGTTGGTTGCTGTCACTCCAGGACTGACGGCAGGTCATCAGTGGTATAAAATCAGGCAGCCAACGCCATTACATCAGTCTTTCTTGCCGAGGAGCCCAAAGCAGAAGCAGTTTGCATGAGTGCCGGTCAGCCGTTACCTGAGTTTTCGTTTCCAAATTGAAGTTGAAGTCTTCTAAAGCTAAGTACACTGTTGGGGATCCTTTTTTCTTGCTCTAACCGATGTCTGAAAAAATTACCACACTGAGACTTCCATTCTTACTGCGTTAAGCTAGTAGTCAGTTCTCTGGTCCTCAGGTGCTTTCGCAGCCCCTGATGCCCACTCCTGTGGATTCGCAGGCCGCTACTGAGTCCGGTATGCCGCAAGACTCTTCGATTAAGGATCCTGCGGATGTCTCTACCTTGGATGGGTCCAGAGCTGCTGAGCAGGCATCGGCTTCTGAGGAAGTTCTTCCCACTACCGATACTCGACACAAATCAATGACATCTTTCGCGTCTTCAGTTCTTTCTAAAACTACCAAGTTTCTAAGGCCCAGGGTACGAACTATGCCTAAAAAAACGACGACCCAAGCCTCAGGTATGTGCTTCTGTGCCTCAATCTCAAATGCTTAAAATAGCGGAAGACCTTATTATGCTTATTAGAGGAAGTCAGGCTACCCCTTCCAAAAGAAAAAGAGACTTGTCTCAAGCAGTTTTATCTGAACAGGAGTCCGATGAATCTGAGTTTTCTGAATATGAAGACATGCAACCCCTCTCTGCTTATGAGGATTCTGATGCAGAGGAATCCATTCCTTCTGCCTCTCCTCCCTCGGATTTTTCATTTCATGAAACCCTAAATACTTTAAGGGAGTATTTCCAATGGGAATGTCAGGACTATCCTCAGTCAAAAAAGAGACTCTGAGAATTCTTAGATGTACCACAGCACAGACCTTTAGCCATTCCTCCCACCCTGGATGTTGTTTTTATGGAATCCAGTTTGAATCCTGGCATCCTTCCTCCTGCTCCCAGGAAACCTGACCGGTACTGCAGAGTCCCTGACTCTCACAAATTCCTTTTCAGAAATCCTACTGCTGACACAGAGGTCATCTCTCAAGGACCAAAAAGAATTAAAGCAACCTCAGCTAAAAATCCCACCCCCTCAGACAGGGATTCCCAAGTTTTAGCCAGATGGGGTAAAAAAAGTATACACCTCTGCAACTCTTGCTGTTAGATCACTAAATTTTCAGTTACACATGCTGAAATATCAGCAGCATACCATGGAACTCCTCAAACAAAAAATAACTTCCTTTCCTGCTTGTGCAGAAAGTAAAGAATTGCAAGAGCTTATGCATTCTGCAAGCCAAGTTACTAAGCGCACCTTGCAATGTGGCTTTGACGCCCTAGAAGCATCTTGCAGGGCAGCAGTCACTGGTCCAGACCTTAGAAGGCATGCTTGGCCTAAAGAACAGACCTTGCCAGACCATATCAAATCAAAATTATTGGACACACCATTGAACTAAGACAATTTGTTTGACACCAAGGCAGAAGAGGTCTTAAAAATGATGGAAGAAAAAGCTAAATGTATGCAGACAGTTAAAGACTTTTTACAGGTCCAGCCTCTGAGTTTCAGTAGGCATTGCCCCTCCAAGCACTGGTCCTTTCCGGCCCCCTCCAGGCCAGCTCAGCCCAGACCCAGGGGAAGCAGACCCCCCCCAGACATCAGTCCCAGGGAATGCAGAGATCTAAGCAATGGAGCTCCTCCACTTCAAAAACAGGGAGTGCTTAGCCGCCCCCTTATGGTAAGAACTCACTATGACTTTACACCTCCACCTCTTACCTCTGCCCACCTGCTTGTGCCCCTAGGAGGAAAACTGTCCTTCCATGCAGACAAGCTGGCCCTCTATTAGCAACGACCGATGGGTTCTCAACATAGTGTCCCAGGGATACAAACTTTATTTCCACACTCTGCCAACCCCAAAAGGGTTCCCAGATCTTCCTCCAAACCAGTGGGCAGAGGCCAAAAAGCAAGTCCTTTCCCTGCTCTCCATGAGGGCAATACAGCATGTTCCTGCAGACCAGATAGACCAAGGTTTCTATTCCAGACTCTTCCTGGTACCCAGAAAAGACGGCACCTGGCACTCAATCCTCGATCTATCCATTCTAAACACCTTTCTGGTGATACCAAAATTCAGAATGCTCAACCTCCATTAGCTTCTTCCTATGCTTTCCAGGGATGCTTGGTTAGCCAACCTAGACCTAAAAGAGGCCTACCTACACATCCCAATCAGGGAATCCTGCAGGAAATATCTACGTTTCAGGGTAGGATCTATGCACTTTCAGTTCTCTGCGCTTCCCTTTGGCTTATCCACTGCTCCCAGAGTTTTCACAAAATGCCTGGCTCCACCCATTGCTTTGCAGACAAAGAAATATTCAAATTTACCCCTACTTAGACGATTGCCTGATTCAGGCAGACTGTCAGGAAAAGCTGTTACAGCACCTGACCTTTGTAAAGGATCTACTGACCTCCCTGGGGTACACTATCAACGAAAGGAAATCAAAACTAGTCCCCACACAAAAAAATTGTATTCCTGGGAGCAAGCCAGATGGCATTCCTTACTCCAGAAAAACAAGCCTACCTGACAGGCTACTTTTCTCAACTAGCCACCAGAACCCAGTTATCGACAAGGAAAATCCTGCAAGCTCTAGGGTTCATGGCCTCCTGCATTCTCCAAATTCCATATACCAGACTGCATATGAGGAAACTACAATGGTACCTAAAACGCCTTTGGTGTCAACATTCTCAAAACCTGGAAACTATCATACCTGTGATAACCCTGTCTAAGAAAAGATTTTCTTTGGTGGGCAGCAGCATGCAACCGCAACAAGGGACTTCCCTTCTCACAACCCCATGCCACCCAGACCCTCACCACAGACGCATCAGACTATGCCTGGGGTGCACACCTGGACAGCAGGTGCATTCAGGGCCATTGGAGCCCAAATCAAATACATCTGCACATCAACCAAAAAGAGATGCTAGCTTTTCAGCATGCCCTGACAGCTTTCAGACCCCTACTCTCCCCAGGGCCTCTAGTGATCCAAACAGACAACACCACAGTGATGTGGTACATCAACAAACAGGGAGGGACTCACTCTTATCCTCTCTGCAGGCTCACCATGACCCTTTGGCACACGGCCTCAGCCATAGAAATACACCTGCTAGCATAATTCCTGCCAGGCTCCCTAAACTCTCTGGCAGTCAACTTAAACAGGAACCTGCTAGACCACAGAACCTTCAAACTTGTAACCCAGAAATGGAGCACCCCGAAGGTGGACCTCTTTGCCTCCCAATAAAATCATCAGCTCAGCAAATTCTGCACCAGGGAACCTCACAGCAAGGCCTGGAAAGTGGATGTTCTATCCTTCCAATGGGTAAACCTCTCAATCTATGCATTTCCCCCTCTACCACTCATTTCAAGGGAACTGCTCAAAATAAGGGAGGAAAAACAAGGGCAGTATTGATTGTCCCAGACCGGCCATGCCAGCACTTGTACCCACTGCTGCGCATCATCTTACCCCTGCCACTGTGGCACCTACCTCGGATCCCAACACTCCTGACCCAGAAGAATGGAGAATTCATGCATCCACAATTGCAGACCCTGAACCTGTCAGCCTGGCTTATTCCCTGACCTCTCCTGAAACTGCTAGCCTAAGCAAACAAGTCCTGGATGTTATACATGAGGCCAGATGCCCCAGCACTAGAAAATCCTATGCTGACAAGTGGAAAAGTTTTTTGCACCTGGATCCAGGCTAAGGGAGCCAAAACAGCACAGCCCTCCCTTCCTCTCATCCTGGATTACCTAGCAGACCTGCTACACAGGGGTCTATCCTTCTCGTCTATTAGAATTCATGCCTCTGCCATCTCTGCTCATTACAGCACGAAGCCACTTCTCTTCTCACACCCTCTCATCAAACAGTTTCTAAGAGGGGCTAACAACTTAAGGCCACCCAGAAGACCTCCTGCCCCAGCTTGGGACCTTAACTTTATATTGGAAAAGCTCACCCTACCCCCTTTTGAGCCTGCAGCTTCAGCAGAGTTAAAATTCCTCTCTTGGAAAACAGCCGTGCTTCTGGACATCACTTCAGCTAGAAGAGTTTCAGAGCTACAAGCACTCATGGCTGTAGAGCCCTTCATCATTTTCCATGCTGACAGGGTCTCCCTCAGGACTAACCCATCCTTCATGCCTAACGTGGTGTCCAGTGTGGCTCTCAACCAATCCATTCATTTACCCACCTTTTTCCCTAACCCACAAAACAAGGGGGAAAAGGATTCTGCACTCTCTAGATGTGCACAGACAACTCAGATTCTATCTGGATAGGACTAAATCTTCGTAGCAGGGGCAGAGGGCAAGGTCTTATCCAAACAATCTCCAAATGGATAGCACACTGCATCCATTTGTGCTACAAACAGCATGGGAAACTGCCCCCAAAGGGGATCATGATGCATTCCATAAGGGCAACCTCCACCTCTGCAGCTTTTTTCAGAGGCTCAGAGGCTCCCCACCAAAGAAATTCTGGAGGCTGCAACATGGACTTCTAGTCATAACTTCACCAAGCATTACCACCTGCCTATCTTCTCCAAATCCAGGGCAGGCTTTCCCACAGCAGACTTGCAGGGCATCCTAGCCAGCCCCCAGTCTTCTTGACTGCCTCCACCCTTTTCTTCAGCTTTGGGACTCAACCCATGTGTGATGACTGCAACAGTGAAACACGAAGAACATAGTACAGTTATGTACACTTATCATAAATGTAGATGTTAGAGTGTCTTCACTGTTGCAGTCCTGGTTTCCCACCCTCCATCCCCCTTGTCTCTCTCTCTTCCTCTCTCCTTACAGGGAATTTTTGGTATTTACTTTCTACTGGTGGTGGTCTTCCACTATAACCTAGCTCCCTATTTGGGGGCTCCTGACAGTTGGGGCAAGAAACTGATCTAATGGCATCAGCTGCCTGATTTTATACCACTGACAACCTGGCGTCAGTCCAGCAACCGACGCAGAAATACTAAGCCTGTGGTATTTGGGATGACTGAGGGCTACCCCTGGCAGGATAACCCAAGTGTGATGACTGCAACAGTGAATACACTCGAACATGTACATTTATGGTAAGTGTACACAACTGTACTTTCCTATTTACTTGTACTATATAAAACTTTTTTTTCAAATTTTTTATTTTATTACAGTAAAAATATGTACAAAACATGTGTGTACACAGGAAAGTTATGACATATATTGAATACAGCCAAATGATATGGAGCATTCCATGTATACAAAACATAACACAGCTATACATACCTAACTATAAGAAGTAATAGAAACTTATGTACAATATCTACAAGCATGCTATCTAACATGAGATACTACATATTGTTGAAGATTGATCAATATTGTAACCGCGCATTATAACACCCTGGCATATATTCGTAGGTGTGTAATAGTTAATCCTAATATATGAATAGTATATTAGTTAGAAAAGTAAGTAAGAAAAGTGTATGTGGGTAATTTACCAATTCTGGATGTATTAATCAATCAGTAGTTGGTCAAGCAAGATTTTCCAAAACTTCTGATAGTAGATTCTTTTATTGGAACTTTTTATAATAAGTTTCTGTGCATAGATAAAGTCGAGTGCCAAGTTTCTGAAACCATTCCAATTCATCTTTGTGCGATCAAGCCAATTTTAGTTATATAGAGCTTAATTAGTGAACATATCGCAATTAATACATGCAGTTTTAGTTTGGATAGTTTATTATCTGAGATATGTAAAAGAGCTGTTTGCAAAGATAGGGTTGATTTTTGGTATCCCATTTTTTTTAGTTGTACTTTGAGTGAATTGCAAAGATTATGGGAATATTTGCAGTACCATAAAACATGTATGAGATCTGCCTTTTGATATGAACAACATGAACATGATGGCGAAATTTTAGGATCAAATTTATTCAAGACTGAGGGAGTATAATAGGAATTATTATTAATCATTAATTGCATGTATACAAGTTTTTAAAGGGGGGGGAAGAGTAGTGTTTTGGGCTTCCCTTATTTGTCTCAATATGATGTATTTATTATGTACTTTCAAGGCAAGACGCAAGTCTTTTAAGTTTTTGTTCTTATGCTTAAATATATCCCACATTGACAGATCTTTTATAGCTGGATATTCTATAAGATTAATCGGGTTTGTTGTTAATTTTAATGTTCAGATTTAAATGGATAGGTTGGAATATTGGCAGTATTCTATCCATATTTATTGATTTCATAATTTCTTGGAAGATTTTAATCTTGTGTTTCAAGATGTTGCTTATTTTTTGAGTTTACTAGACTTAGGTAGTTTAAAAAAGGGAGAGCTTTCAGGTTCATATTGCAACTGAGTACATGATGATGCCAAATTCTGATCCAAATGGGAGATTGAGTATCTTTCACTGGGTAGTGATTAGCAATTAAAATTAGTCTATTAGCACGTATAATCTTATAGTATAGGTGTAGGTCTGGTAGACTTAAACCTCCCTTGTCTTTGGGAAATATCAATCTTAAATAATGTATCCTTACCACTTTTGGAAACCAAATATATTTGGCTAGTACCTTGTTTATTTTTAAAAATATTTTTTTAGGAATGATAAGATTTGAGGTATTAAAGTGATAAAGTATTTTAGGCAATATATTCATTTTAATTATAGCTGTTTGGGATATCATAGAAAGTTTCAACTGTTGCCATCTATCAAGATCTTGTGTGATTTTGGACCATGTCTTATGTAGATTATTCTGAAGTATGGAAGCCTGATTGTGTTCAAAGCATATCCTAGATATCTAATGGAGTAGGTTGTTTGGAATGGAGAATCAGGAAAATAGTTTATCATTCGTTGAGAAGGATTGATTGGAAAAATGTGATTTTGATTAATTTTGTAGTTAGATACTTTCGAGAACATATCAATGGCCACCGTTATTTTCTGTAGGTCAGTGATAGGATGTTTAAAATAAACTATAACATCATCAGCAAAGGCAGATAATATTACTTTTGTGTTTAATACTTTAGGTAAAGAATGGTATGTTTTCTGAGCGATATAAAGGAAAAAGGGTTCTAGGAAAAGGTTAAAAAGAAGTGGTGAAAGGGGACAACCTTGTCTAGTTCCATTAGAAATCCTGATGGGTTTGGATGACATTTTGTTAATGTATAAATATGTTTGAGAGTTTTTTATATAAAGTTTTGATCATGTCAAAAAAGTCTTTAAGAATGTTGAAGTGTAATAAAGAAGTAAATAAAAATACCCAGTTAACCCTGTCAAAGGCTTTGCTAGCGTCTAGAGTTAATGCATATAACGGATTTCTGTAATTTTTAGTGATCTGTATCATGGAGTGCAGAGTTAGGGTATTGTCCCACGTATGCCTGTTTGACATGAATCCCGCCTGTTCAGGGAATATTATATAAGGCGTTATTTTTTTTTAAGTCTAGCAAAAAGAAGAGAGGCATATATTTTAATATCATTATTAATCAATGATATGGGTCTATAATTATTTGGATCAGTTCTATCCAAATTATTTTTCGGGATCAAGAAGAGTTCCAGTAAAGATCCATTATACCATTTAGTTTAATGTAATTATAGACTTTTAGGAGAATCAATGACAGTTTGATATTGAAAGATTTGTAGAAGTCTGATGTGTACCCATCTGGGATTTACCAACTTTGAGTTTCGCTTTTACCTCAATAATTTCTTGATGATTAATTGGGGTATTAAGGGAATTTATTTGTTCTTCATTTAGTGATGGGAATTTAATAGATTTAAGAAAGTTCTGGATTTCCATAAATGAAATATTGTCTTTATCCAAGCTATATATTTTGGTGTGTAGCTTGTGGAATAGATTTATAATCTCAGTGTCTGTTTTATATAGTTTATTTTGATAATGTGGGAGAGTGATTCTGGAGGGACCTTGTTTGTTATCGATAATTCTTTCTAGAAATTTAGATGGTACCTGTGCCCATTCTGAATATTTAGCAATAATTCTGTGTTGAAGAGTATGTGAATATAAATGTAATTCTATCAGTTCTCTTTGGGTGTTAGTTAATTTTTCTAGGTTAAGGTTTGGACACAATTGAAAGTTCAAGTTTTTTAAGTTCTAACATTAGATTATTTTCTTTTTGTTTACTTTGTTTTTTAATGTATGCGGCTTTTTGGATTAATATTCCTCTTAGTGTCGCTTTATATGCAGCCCATTGAACATCTATTGGTATACTGATATCATCTAGTTGATCATTAAGTTCACTAGGACTATTGTCTATTGTTTGTAGTATCTCTTTATTATGTAATAAATTGGTGTTTAGGGTCCAGTTATATCCTGGATGACTTTTCGAAGATTTTGGAGTGAAATTTATTTTATGGGTGATTTTTGGCATGATCTGAAAGAAATCTAGGTTTGGAGTAGTATTTTATTTTTTCATTTATCAGAGATTCTGAAATTAGAAAGAAATCTAATCTCGACCATGTACTATGACATTTTGAATAGTAGGTGTATATATTATTTTTCTGTAGGCTGTCACTAAATTAAATGGGGTCTATGAGATTTAGGTCCGCCATTAGTGCGCCTAATGCTAGAGAGGCTTGGAAGTTGAATGAGTTTGAGATACTGGACCGGTCTGATGTTGGGTCTATAACTGTATTCCAATCACGTCTTATTATATATTGGTGGTTTGGAAACTTGCATAGTAAATTATAGATTTCCAGAATAAAGTTCTGTTGTCTTATACATGGGTCATAGATATTAAGGAGAAGAATGGAGTTTTTGGAAACAGGATTAGTTGTAAAGAAGCACCATCTACCATTTCATCAGTATTGTGATCTATTATTGGCTCATGAAATGAGGTTTTGATTAGTATTGCTACACCTTTGGAATTCGAACTATCTCCCAAAGCTATAATAGATTTAATCCATTTTCTATTGGTCTCCTTTTCCCAGTCAATAGTAGATAAGTGAGTTTCTTATAAGAAACAAATGCTAGCCTCTGATTTAAGTAACAGATGTATCACTAATTTTCTCTTATTTTTGTCCTGTAGACCCCTTATGTTCCAAGAGTCTATGATCCACATATCATAATTTCACAGTTCTTGGTAGATTAAACCGGATGTCTTTGATTTGTTTATTATAGAATGGGTGTCTAATTTTGTTAGTTGCATCCAATGAAAAATTAAATTTCATGTTGATAGCACTGAACTCCTTAATCGAAAACCCTGTGCCTAACCACCTAAAACCCCTAACTGAAGGAGCTAGAACACAAAATATTAAGCAACATAACAAGAGAATGAGTATTATTATAGTTATAAGAGTGTCTACTAAACATGTATTTATTTCTAAAATTAGAGTTAAAAAGAAAAAAAACATAACATATGTACAGTCTCACCGTCTCTCCAAGAGTGATCATCCAAAAACCCTACATAAACAATCCATAGGGCTCCAAATATAATGTAGCCTCTACTATTCAACAAGCAAGAGAAGCTTTTTAAATGTGAACATATCTTTAACTAATGATGCTCAAACAATTAGATTAATAAGGTGAAATCGCATTTAGTATTGTAATTATAGACTGACCATTAAAACAAGCATTCCCACATGTTAAGGTTCTGAATATCCATGAGCTTTTACAGAGAAATTAATAGCATCTCTAAGGTAAATAAGAAGGAAAATGTGAAATGATGGTGTCTCTGCTTATAACTTCAACAACAACTTTATCTCATATTTACAGACAATATATTGTGGCTGAACAGTGAGATACATTAAAAGTTACACGATAACACCCACTGTAGCCATAAACCAGGGTTTACGAGATTGATTTCCTCAAGATCTATTCTCGTTATAGCTTTAACATTTTGATATGTATATTAAGCTTAGGTAATTTCAGAAGTTATCTATTAAATACAAGTAAGTTAGGCCCCTATACTAAATAACATTGTTAACATATATCTTCTCATGAACTAAGGTGGTGATGTTAGAGAACAACCAAAACTCTAGAATTGTAGTGTCTACACTTAATCTTCATGAAAAATTAGACTGTAGTGTGTGTGCAAATATCTTTGTGCCCTTTCCTTCTATATCGAGCCTTATCTTACTGTAAATATGGATGATGCTGCTGCTGTACTAATAATGGCATACATATATAATGACTCTAGTGGAGCCAAAGCAAATGCATCATAGATTTGACAGTTAATATAAAATCAACATATTACCAACAATATGCAATATAACAACTTAGGAAGTTCAAACTCTATTGTTGTGCTTTACACACTTCTATTTTAGTAAAATTACTAGACACAGGTCTATAGCATTTCAAATAATTGCCAGAGAACCATTAATCTCTATGCATGAAACTTCGGAATATAACCATCAGTATACAAGTATACTTCATGTTATGCCCTTAGAAAGCAAAATGTATTCACTGATTGCCCTTGGTGAATCATATAAGTGATATATGAAATAAGAATTTCCTTTCTAAATTGACGACTTAACTATCTATTTCTAAGATTTCTAATAGGTATGGATCCTAAAGCCAGTACAACCTCGTATTTAAAAGAGGTACTTTAAAAGTCTTAGCGATTTTGTCATTGAGACTGGCCAGTCAGAATTTTGTTCTTCATTAAGGGCAAGTCTAAAGACAGAGCAGGTGCCATTTAATTTTGCGAGTAATATCACATTCATTGATGCTTGCCAATAAGAGAGCGTTGAATAACAGAACAAAGTCGTTTAATACAGTATCAAATATCAGTCCAATAATATGAGGTTATGGCATGACATCAACTCAGATTCTGAGTGTAAGATACCTACTCAAATCATAGTTTCATAGTTTAGTACTAGGCTATCTGCCCTGGGGCATTTGCAAGCCTAGCCCTAGAGATGTGGCTTTCACCACCCCATGTAGTGGTACGAAGGTGTATAGAATAAATTTAGAATACAGTGCCTTTGTCTAGTAGTGACACATTGAAGACCCCCTTACTTATTAAAATTAGTTTACTGTGCCTCTGTCAAGTAGCGACACAGGGGTGACCCCCGGGGTAAACCTACGATCTTCCATCCACTCATCAAGATTTCTCTTGAAGAGAGTCAGTGAGGGGCTTTGCCTAAAATAAACTGGGATTTTGTTCCAGAGTATGGGAAGCCTCTGAGTTATGAATCTGTCCCTCCAGCATGTTCTATTCATGTTTGTACTAAGGTTTAAATCTTTGGCTCTCGTGGTTCTTATGGATTTGGATTTTTTGAGGTGGAGCATGTCCATCAATTCCTGGTTGGACATGGCCTTGTACGTCAGGCACAGATCACCTCTGAGCAGGCGGTATGCTACTGAATAGAGCTGGAGTTTCTTTAGCCTGGTAGCATATGACATATGTTGGAGACCCTTGATCCTCTTGGTGAGGTACTTCTGGGGTCTCTCCAGCTGTTGTAAGTGCCAGGTGAGGTACATACCAAATGGGGCATTGTACTCAATCATGGGCCTGATAAGGGAGGAGTACAGGGGCACGATGACCTCCTTTGATCTGGATGTGAACCCCTTCATGATAAGGTGGGCAAGGTAGAAAGTCTTTCTAACCACTTTGGCAACATGGGTGTCAAATGAGAAGTCACTATCAACTTCACCGGTATAATTATGGAGTAAATAGAAATATTCATATCCTTTAAACCTAAAAATGTGTGAAGTGACTCAAGAAGCTATTACCGTTTGTTCCACATATGTTTATCTAAGCATATTCATAGCGATACCTTGAATGACTACTTTCGCTACTGTCAACATATAGTGACTTTGATTTAGCTGAAATTAAGGTCATATTTGTTAAATTTTCTTACCAAATAAAGAACTTCATATTACATGCATATTCCAAAGTTATATTAACGATTTACATTAACAATATACAAAGAGATCATGACTGTGTTATGGCAGCGACTTTGACAAGGTACCTGCAACTTATGAACTACCTCCTACAGTATTTCTTCATACTAAGCTCAGTTCTTTACATGGCGACTAACAAAAGTAATCTGTAATGATTCTTTAACCAAAAGTCTGTGAATTTAATTTCATCTTGATGCTATATCTGCATAGTCGAGTTCTATTACTTCCATCACAGGGGGAAGAGATCTAGTGAAACCAAAGATGGTGCAGGCAATATGGGACCTGAGGAACAGCAAAGCACCTACTTTTAGTTCCTAATAGATTGATTCCCCTGATCGGAGCACTAAAAAAAGAAAAACACACATAAAGTTTGACTTTTCTTGTCGTAAAAGTTGTCTTCAAGATGCTAGTTTGAAGAAAGAAGTAAGCGTAGAATGTGGATGGATTACTTTACTTCATAACTGTTCTCACTTCCTTGGTGACCTTACAGAGCTGGGGCTTTCCCAAAGCACTTGATAAAAGTGATTTTGGCTTCTTTGGGTGAGTCAACCATTATTTTATTATCATTATTATAGAATATGAGTGTGTTAGGGTACCTCATTTGAAATTTTATTTTTTTCGCAATTAGGTCAGCACAAAACGGCAATAGTTTTTCTCTCTTCTCTTCAATAGTGAATGGAAGGTCTTGAGAGAGGGATATTTTGTGAGAGTTCCATGTTATGTACTTTTGTTTTTTGGAAACTAGTATGAATTTATTAACATTCTGGAAGCTTAGTAATTTGACATAAACTTGTCTTGGGGATGCAAAGTCTTGTCTTTTGCATAGGGCACGGTGGGCTCTTTCGATCATATTTTCTGTCAAGGTTCCTTCAGATTGTAGGAAGAGGTTAAAGATCTGTGTGGAAATTTTAATTAGTTGACTGTTGTATGTTTCTGGTATCCCTCTTATTAAAATATTATTACGTCGACTTCTTACCTCTAAGTCAGTTAACTTTTGTTGTATTTCTTTAATTATGGTAGATTTGGTGCAAATTTCTTCCTTTAATTTCTCAATTTGGTATTCATTTGCTCGAGTTTTTTATTCAAGATTATCTACACGTTCAACAATGTGATCTATTTTACTTCCGAAGATGGATAGTTGATCAGAAAAATTCTGGATTACCGTATGAATGGGTGAGAGAGCTTGCTTAAGCTCATCCCATGTGAAAGTTGGTATCTGTTTTGTGCTTACCGGTAGATTTACTAGTGTCTTGCAGTTTGTTTACTTTTTGTCTTTTAGATGCCACCTCTTTCTCTGGAGAAGTAATTGTCGAGAATTTTGTTTTGGTTGTCTGAATTTCCATATTATCCATTTCCTTTGCCATTTTCTCACAGTAGTTATCAGTCTAGTCTGGTGATGTCTTCAGGCCTAAAGGTTACTCGTGGCTGTGATTCCAGAAAGATGAGAAGTTTTCCAGAAAAGTTATAAAAGTTATAAAAATTATAAAAAATTTCCTTCACAATGGATAAGATCCCATATGTAGAGGCATCACTTGCTTGCTGTTAGTAATTCTGATGTAGAAATTTTGGCTTTAATCTTAATATATATGCAGGTTTATGGGAGCTCTATGGAGAGGGTGTTTACTGGGTATCCACCATCTTGGAAGTCCCAAAAAACTTACATTCAGTCAAATTAGTCACACAAGTGAACATTTGCTCTTTTGTGCAGTCCCTCTTTTATACCTACTCAAACTTGTCAACCATTTGGCTGACAATCCCCTTAACATACCCCTGCACTGGAATAGATTGAGGTCAAGTGACCATCTCAGAGGGGAGTTGTAGAAAACCTTTTATGCTAAATGTAATATGCCATTTCTGTATCTACAGTTAATGCTGTATAGCTGCTCATACTTTAGTTTTGCAGTTTAGTCCATACCATACATACTGGGATCCCTGGAGCATATCCTTTCTAGATTTGTTCCATTAGATTTAGTGTATGAATAAAATTGTTCAATATATTCTAAAACTGGCATAACATTTTTAAGGGACAAGGATCCCTTGTCAACATTTTATATAGTAACCTCATAATTTGAAGGGATTGATTCCTTGCAAAGTAGCAATCTCAGTGAATGAAAGTTTGTGAATAGTCTTAAATTTTTTACACACAGTTTTAGAACTTTAGTCTTTTTAATGATTCATTAAGCAAGACTTTTTTTAGTTACAAGCTACAGGCTAAACTAGTTTACTTAATTTTGAATGTAAGCAAAACTATGTTAATTCTTACAAGTTATCATTATAAGGAATTTGTTTATAACATACTGCAGCTGTAGCTTTTATCACTTTAATCTAAATGAAAGCATGGTATTGCTGTTATTTTATGTTCAGGTTTCATTTATTTGCACACACATACTTGAATAGATTAGTAATGTACTTTTAAAGGTGTTTTTTTTTTTTTTTTGCTTGTCTCATGCAGTGCATCATAATATTTGGATGAGCTATTGTCTTTATTAAAGTGTATGTTTTCAGTCTTGAGTAGAATTTTTGTGATCTTGAGACATTCTGCACTTTTGAAATTTGAAAGTTGTTTGTTATTTGATCATTAACTGGCGTTGCAGAAGAATCAGGCCAATGCTAAGATTATAAATTCTTCAGAAAATCTTGTATACATTATATAGTGACCTAAGCAGTTACCCCCTACATAAGATTTAATAAACACACACTTTATGAGAGAGAACTTTAAGTACTAGAAAGAATTGCATTGCAAATATAGTGTCATAATTGTTTACTTACATGCATTTGCAAAGTGAGTAGATTAGTTGTTACAGAAAAACAATTTGTGTGTGCTAACATCTTAATACTCAGTCTGATGTCCTTTGCATCCTTCCTCACCTATGGGTCTGGATCTGATCCTCAAATCTAACTTGGCTGGATACATCTCTTGAGCTCCTCCTTCTACCTATAATGTCCTACTCCAGCCCTATTGCTTCAGATCTCATTTGCCACCTTTGCAAACAGACGTAGGTTCCACTCTCGAGTGAATTCAGCTGGGTTGTTTCTGTGAGCTAAAACTCTTGTTTCTATCCTTCCTCTAGTTGTCACTAGTCAGTCCCTTTGTCTTCCTCCATCTCTTTTTTCTGTGCTGTTTTACAGTAGATGTTATGCTGTCCTATCTCGCCTTCATTCTTACTTGGATGGGTTTGGAGCCAATCCTTGGCTCCAACTCGGATGAATACACGGCTGGAAGTCTCAAACTTGGCTTATGGCAGGTATGTATCTATCCCATGATGCAGTGGTGCAACTCTCCAGATCTCGTTTGCCACTTTACGAGGTTGGATATGCTCTTCTTGGCCATAGCTAAGTTTTTGTCTTTTTTTCACTTAGCTTTAAATTTTAGGATTCTTACATTTATAGTGTTTTTGTAGAATTAGATGGTTAGATTTAGCGTGTAGTTTACTTTATCTCTTTCTGCTGTTGATTACTGTTGTTGAGCTGTCGTTTTTTCGCAGGCTTTATTGTATCCCGTAGTTTATTGTAGTGGTGTGTTGTTTAATATACTCTTGCTTTTAGTTAGTTGGTCATTTAGCTCATTTAAATTAGAGAGCTAATCCCCCATTTTAGTTAGAGGGCTGGTAGTATTAGTGTCTCCGTGTGTGTGTGTTATTCCTTGGTATCTAAGTCCATTTATGCTAGAGGTCCTAGTGCTCACCCTTTTGACAGTATTAGTTTTTCTAATTTATCTTACCCTTAGATGTGCAGTGTTTATTAGAGTGTATTATATATCAGTGTTCTGAGTTGCCTTTATCATTCTTTTGGGAACTTTATCATATCTAAAGACTCTAGAGAGAAAGAGCGTAAGCCTTCGGGCTTTAAGAAATGTCAGAAATGTACACAGAAAATGTCAATCACAGACTGACATGTCATTTGTGTATATTGTATAGGAGCTATTCATTTAAAGGAAGATTGTACTTTCTGCCACTCCTTTAGTGCACGCATGTTACAGGAGAGGAGAAACAAATAGATTCTCAAGGGTCTCTTACAGCCACCCTTTGAGGAAGCTGTGCAGAGTGCTTCTTCTTCATCCTCTTCTTCTTCAAAGGAGGACAAAACATCCAAAAGGCTGTCACCTGTCTCTTCGGCTCAAGTCGGAGCCTCCAGAAAAAAATTGTCAAAACTTTCTAAACCATCTACCTCCTCAGCTCCACAGCCCTCGAAACTGATGGATGTCATCGTTATGACAAGCCTGGTTCTTCGGCCCCAAGGTCTTCAGAGCCGCAAGATACCATGTCTTGGAGCCGGTCCTTTGACATTCCACCAGTCTCCCCTACTTTGAGATCTCTCATTTTGGAGAGATCTCCTTCTCCTTCCCTATCCTCCAGGTCCACTAGTAGCCTATCTGATGATGACATGGAGCGGGTGGTGTGCAGACTCCTCAAGTCGCAGGCGCTGGCCAAATTGTTCTTGGCTCCGACCCATCTGGTCACAGAGCCTCCTAAGGCTATTACATCCACTGTTGTTCCTCCTCCAAGCCAAGCTGAACCCTCGGAGCCGGAGTGCCTAGTACCACTTACTGTAGAACCATTGGTTCCGGGACCCCCTTCAGAGATTATGGAACTGACATCTGCTCCGACTCTCTGCGCTGTTCGGAATGTCTGGGAGCCGGGGTTCTCTGGCCAGCCCCTGGGGGGATGCTCAGGCCCGAACTTCTTTGGTTCTGAGTCTACCCCTCAGTGTGGCGGCTCTGGTGAGCTCTGCTCCCACATCGGCCTTGGAGCCGGGGGTGTCCTCAGTCTCCTTGGAGCCAGGGGCATCCTCGAAACCTGTGGGATCTTGTTTCGAGCTGATGAGGAGTGTGCTGAACATAGGGATGTTCTTCATGTTTCACTGTTGCAGTCATCACATTTGGGTTATCTGCTTGCAGTAGCCCTCAGCCGGCCTGATTAACAAAGTCTTGGGTCCTGCGTCGGTTGCTGCCTCCTCTTCTGTGACGTCAGGTAGTCAGGGGTATAAAACATGCAGCCGATGCCATTACATCAGTCTTTCTTGCTGTGTGGTGCCCGAAGAATAAGCAGTTCGCAAGTGCCGGTCAGCCGACTCCTGAAATTTTCGTTTTTGAGTTTCAGAACCAAAGTCTTCAACTAAAAGCTAAGTACCCCATTCAGGAAACTTTTTCTTGCTCTAAACTAATGTCAGTAAAAGTAAATAATTGCATTTCTTGTGGAAAGCAAATACCTCATAAAGATTTTAATTCGTACTGTATTCCTTGCCTAGGCCCTGACCACGATGTACCTCGCTGTCAGTTTTGTGCCTTATTTAAAAAACGAACTATCCGTCGTCGGTATATTTTTGCTTCTGAATATTTTGGTGCTCGTTTCAATTATCCAGATATGTCTTCAGTAAGCCATCCAATTACCGACATTCCAAAAAAACGCAAAGATAAAGACAGAGACAGGCCGCCTAGGTCCAAAGCTGCCGCTTCTCCTAAGCCAGTCGCCAGTACTCAGTGAGACGCTTTCGCAGACCATTATACCCACTACTTCAGATTCGCAGGCCTCTGCTGAGACCCATTCGGAGTCCGGTATGCCGCGAGATGCTTCAACTGTGGAACCTGCGGATGTCTCTACCTTGGATGGGTCCAGAGCTGTTGTGCAGGCACCAGCTTCTCAGAGTGTATTCAAGCCTACTGACTTGCATATTAAACTGACGCCATCTTCTTCTTCTAGGCCTAAAACTTGAACCATGCCTAGAAAACCGACGCCAAGACCGCATGGTCAGGCCTCTATGCCTAAAAAACAAATAAGAATGGCTGAAGACCTTATTACTTTAATCAGGGAAGCCAACCTTCACCCTCTAAGAGACCTAGGACTGAGTTTGCTTATGATACTTCTGACCAGGATTCTGAAATTTCTGTTTCCTCTGATGACCGGGATTTACCCTTATCTACCTATGAGAATTCTGATGCTGAGGATTCTATTCCCTCTGCTTCTCCCCCCAGAGGATTTTTCTTTCAGTGAAGCCTTGCACACTCTTAGGGAGCATTTTCGTTGAGAAAGTCAGGATTTCCCGGATTCTAAAAAGAGGCTTAGGGATTTCTTACTCCTGACCCAGCACAGGCCTTTGGCTATCCCTCCTGTACTAGACATTATTGATCCCTTTTCGGAATCTAGCTTGGCCCCTGACTCTCTACCTCCTGCTCCCAGAAAACCTGATAGATATTACAGGGTTCCTGATTCTCACAAGTTCCTTTTCAAAAATCCTACTGCAGATCCTGAGACCATTTCACGGGGACCCAAGGGCATTAAAGCTACTACTGCCAAAAATCCTACCCCTCTGATAGAGACTCCAGGGTGCTGGATAGATGGAGTAAGAAGGTATACACTTTTGCAACTTTGGCCAGTTTCATATGTTAAAGTATCAGCAACATATTATTGGATTGCTTAAACAGAAAATGATGTTGATTCCTGATTGTGCTGAAAATAAAGATTTACAGGATTTACTGCATTCTGCTGAACAGTTGGAAAACATACTTTGCAATGTGGTTTTGATTCACTAGAGGCATCTTGCAGGGCTGCTGTCACTGGGTCTGTACTTAGAAGGCATGCTTGGCTTAAGGAGCAATCCTTGCCAGATCTTGTTAAAGCTAAATTACTGGATGCTCCCTTAAATCAAGACCGTCTGTTTGACAACAAGGCAGAAGAAGTTCTTAAAAAGATGGAGGAAAAAGCTAAATCTATGCAAACTGTTAAAGATTTCTTACAAGTACAACCTCCAAGATTTAGTAGGCATTGGCCCCTTCCTGCCTCTTCCAGGCCTTCGCAGTCCAAACCCAGATCAGGCAGAACACCCAGACTTCAGTCCCAGGGTACGCACATGACTAAGCAGTGGGGGGCCCCCACTTCCAAATCTGGGAGTAGTAAAACTCCCCCCTATGGTAAACTGCCTCAATGACCTAACTTTAAAACTTCCAAGCACTTCTCAGCTGACTGCCCCTTTTGGGGGAAAGATTGCTCTACATGCAAAAAACTGGGAACTCATTATCCAGGACAAATGGGTTTTAAATATCGTTTCCCAAGGATACAGATTTCACTTCCACACGTTACCAACCCCAAACAGTTGGCCAGATCTACCCCCAAATCAGTGGGCAGAGGCTCAAAAGCAAGTACTCTCTCTCTCTCTCTTAAGCATAAAGGCTATTCAAACTGTACCAGAAGAGGAAAAGGGACAAGGTTTCTACTCAAGACTTTTCCTGGTACACAGAAAAGACAATTCTTGGTGTCCTATCCTGGACCCGTCTACTTTAAACACTTTTTTGGTGATTCCAAATTCAAGATGCTAACTCTTCACCAGTTGCTTCCTATATTAGGCAAAGATGCCTGGTTGACAACACTCAATTTAAAGGAAGCATACCTGCACATCCCAACCAGAGAATCTTGCAGAAGATACCTACGCTTCAAAGCAGGCTACAGGCACTATCAGTTCTCTGCACTGCCCTTTGGCTTAGCTACTGCTCCCAGGGTATTCACAAAGTGCCTAGCTCCAGTCATTGCATTTTGCAGGCAAGGAAATATTCAAATATACCCATACAATCTAATTCTGGCAGAAAGCCAGGACATACTTTTGAATCATCTGGCTTTTGTACGAAGGGTGTTAACTTGTCTGGGGTACTCAATAAACGAAAATAAATCACACCTGGTACCCTGTCAACAAATTATACTCCTGAGAGCAAGCTTGAATACAACTTCCCAGATGGCTTTCCTCACGCCAGAGAAAAAATTCATTTGACAACCTACTTCAAACTTGTGGCCACAAAAACCCTGCTATGTGCAAGACAAATACTGCAAGCCTTGGGGTTCATGGCCTCCTGCATTCTTCTAATTCCATAAACAAGACTGCATATGAGGAAACTACAATGGTATCTAAAAAGCCTATGGTGTCAACATTCTCAGGATCTAGAAGCAATGATTCCTATCACACCTTGCCTACGCTTAGAGTTCCTTTGGTGGGCAGAGACCTGCCACCAAAACAAGGGACTACCATTCTCTCTACCTCCTGCGGCCCAAACCCTAACAACAGATGCATCAGACTATGCATGGGGGGCTCACCTGGCAGGGAAGTGCATTCAGGGCAAATGGAACCCAAATCAAATGCACCTGCATATCAATCAAAAAGAAATGTTAGGTCTACAGAATGCTCTGACAGCCTTCAAGGACCACATGTTTCCAGGACAATTAATGGTAAACTCTTTCTAGTTTCAGAACCGAAGTCTTCAACTAAAGCCAAGTACCCCGTTGGGGAAACTTTTTCTTGCTCTAATCCGATGTCAGTAAAAGTAAAAAATTGTATTTCTTGTGGAAAGCAAGTACCTCCTAAAGATTTTCATTCGTACTGTATTTCTTGCCTAGGCCCTGACCACGACGTACCTCACTGTCAGTTTTGTGCCTTATTTAAACCAAGAACTATTCGTTGTCGGTACATTTTCACTTCTAGATTTTTTTTGTACTTGGTTCAATTATCCAGATACGTCTTCAGTAAGCCACCTGACTCCCGACATTCCGAAAAAATGCAAAGACAGAGACAGGTCACCTAGGTCCAAAGCTGCCGATGACACTTCTTCTAAGCTAGTCGCCAGTTCGCCGGTACTCAGTGAGGCGCTTTTCAACCCCTGATACCCACTACTTCAGATTCGCAGGCCTCTACTGAGACCCATTCAGAGTCCAGTATGCCGCGAGATGCTTCAACTGTGGAACCTGCAGATGTCTCTACCTTGGATGGGTCCAGAGCCGCTGTGCAGGCACCGGCTTCTGAGGGTGTATTCAGGTCTATTGACTTGCATATTAAACCGATGCTGTCTTCTTCTTTTAGGCCTAAATCTCGAACCATGTCCAGAAAATCGACCCCAGACCGCATGGTCAGGCCTCTATGCCTAAAAAACAAATAAGAATGGCTGAAGACCTTATTACTTTAATCAGGGGAAACCAACCTTCCCCCTCTAAGAGACCTAGGGCTGAATTTGCTTATGATACTTCTAACCAGGACTGCAGCAGTGAATACACTTGAACATCTACATTTATGGTAAGTGAACACAACTGTACTGTGTTCTTCATGTTTCACTGTTGCTGTCATCACATTTGGATTTACCCTTATCTACCTATGAGGATTCTGATGCAGAGAACTCTATTCCCTCTGCTCCCCCAGAGGATTTTTCTTTTGGTGAAACCTTGCATACTCTTAGGGAGCATTTTCACTGGGAATGCCAGGATTACTCTGATTCTAAAAAGAGGCTTAGAGATTTCTTACTTCTGCCCCAACACAGGCCTTCAGCTATCCCTCCTGTGCTAGACATTGTTGACAATGCTTTTTCAGAATTTAGCTTGGCTACTGACTCTCTAACTCCTGCTCCCAGAAAACCTGATAGATATTACAGAGTTCCTGATTCTCACAATTTCCTTTTTAAAAGTCCTACTGCGGATCCTGAGACCATTTCACAGGGACCCAAGGGCATTAAGGCTACTACTGCCAAAAATCCTACCCCCTCTGATAGAGATTCCAGGGCCCTGGATAAATGGGGTAAGAAGGTGTACACCTCTGCAACCTTGGCCATCAGGGCCTTAAATTGCCAGTTTCATATGTTAAAGTATCAGCAGCATATTAATGGATTGCTTAAACAGAAAATTATGTTGATTCCTGATTGCTTAAACAGAAAATTATGTTGATTCCTGATTGTGCTGAAAGTAAGGATTTATGGGATTTAATGCATTCTGCTGAACAGGTTGGAAAACATACTTTGCAATGTGGTTTTGATTCACTTGAGGCATCTTGCAGGGCTGCTGTCAGTGGGTCTGTACTTAGAAGGCATGCTTGGCTTAAGGAGCAGTCTTTGCCAGATCATGTTAAAACTAAATTGCTGGATGCACCCTTAATTCAGGACCGCCTATTTGGCAACAAAGCAGAAGTTCTTAAAAGATGAAGGAAAACCTAAATCTATGCAAACTGTTAAAGATTTCTTACAAGTGTAGCCTCCTAGATTTAGTATGCATTGGCCCTCAAAAAATTGGTCCTTTCCTGCCTCTTCCAGGCCTTCTCGATTCAAATCCAGAACCAGCAGAACACCCAGGCTTCAGTCATAGGGTACACAGAGGACTAAGCAGTGGGGGGCTCCCACTTCCAAATAAGGGAGTAGTAAGACTCCCCCCTATGGTAAGCTGTCTCAATAACTTTAAAACTTCCAAGCACTTCACAACTGACTGCTCCTTTAGGGGAAAGATTGCTCTGCAAGCAAAAAACTGGGAACTCATTACCCAGGACAAATGGGTTTTAAACATAGTTTCCCAAGGATACCAATTTCACTTCCACACATTGCCATCCCCAAACGGTTGGCCAGATCTACCCACAAATCAGTGGGCAGAGGCTCAAAAGCAAGTACTCTCTCTCTCAAGATTAAAGGCCATTCAGACTGTACCCGAGGAGTAAAAGGGACAGGGTTTCTACTCAAGATGTTTCCTGGTACCCAGAAAAGACAACTCGTGGCGTCCTATCCTGGACCTGTCTATCCTAAACACTTTTTTTGGTGATTCCAAAATTCAAGATGCTAACTCTTCACCAGTTGCTTCCCATGATAGGCAACGATGCCTGGTTGGCAACACTGGATTTAAAGGAAGCCTACCTGCACATCCCAATCAGGGAATCTTGCAGAAAATACCTATGCTTCAAA
Organism: Protopterus annectens; assembly: GCF_019279795.1. NCBI lineage: Eukaryota > Metazoa > Chordata > Ceratodontiformes > Protopteridae > Protopterus > Protopterus annectens. The sequence continues at coordinate 213,339,743 of NC_056745.1, forward strand.
GCAGGCTGCATGTACTATCAGTTCTCTGCACTGCCCTTTGGCTTATCTACTGTGCCCAGGGTATTCACAAAGTGCCTAGCTCCAGTCATTGCATTTTGCAGGCAAAGAAATATGCAAATATACCCATACCTGGACGATTGTCTAATTCAGGCAGAAACCAATACCAAACAGAAGCAAATGTTGGCGACACAAAACCAGAAAACCAAACCAACACCGGGTAAAAACAGACGCCAATAAATATCCAAAAAGACGTACGGATAAAACTCAGATTTAATGTAGTCAGTGGAGCACAATTTGCTCCCATGGCCACTCCTGATATTTGTTTGTAAAACTCTCCTGAAAAATAGATGAAATTATTATACAGGACTAGTTCCATAAGCTGCAAAATGACAAAATTGTCATTATTGCTGGATGTAGGGTTAGATGCTAAGGCCTCCTCCAGCCATAACAAGCCTGTTTCATGGGGTATTACTGAGAAAAGATCCACTATGTCTATTGTCAAAAACCTCAAAGTAGGACTCCATAACTCTGGGGTAATTTGTCTAAGGAATTCCCAGGAGTCCTTAAGCAAATGGCTGGTTTTAGGCCAAAGACTTTTAAGCTTGTAATCCAAATATTTAGAAAGCGGTGAAATTTTGGACCCTTGTGCTGCCACTATAGGCCTCATAGGAGGATCCCGTACATCCTTATGTACCTTGGGTACACCGAATATAGTGGGCACCCTGGGTTGTGAATTATCCAAAAAGATGTAAGTACTATAGTCAATGGCTTCTTGGTCCAAAAGGTCCTTTATGGCCAAGTCTATCCTCTGATGGGCTATATTAATTTCATTGAGTGAAACTGGACAATACCTAGCCTCATTCTTTAAAATGGTATTCATTTTGCCCTCATAGATGACCTGATCCATAATGACCGTTCCACCCCCTTTGTCAGGTTCCATGACCCTGACATTTGCATCCTGTTGTAAATCATGCAACAAAGTACTCTCAGAGACTGTGAGATTAGGGATATGTCTAGCCCTTTCACAGTGACGCCTGACCTGTTGTTCTATCCTATTCTCAAGATTTCTGAGTTGGGGATGTAAAGGGGGGTTGTACATACTACTTCTGTGAGGTTCTGCTGGTAAAGAACCATTATTGTTGCCCATTAAATACTCAAGATTAACTTTCCTAATAAAAAGTTTGAGATCAATGATAACTTGGGTAATACTACTGCTTGTAGACGGTACATATTTGAAACCTTTGGTAAAAAGTTCAAAATAAGTATCATGTATACTTAAAGAACTGTAGTTGTAAATAGTATATCCACCCTTCCTACATATAGGATCTATGAAACTGTTATAGTCAGAAGTGGAACCAGATTCAGTACTGTCTATTCCCAAAACTGGGCCTGAGTCAGATGTTGATTCCCCCTGTTCCTGAATGTCTCCTCGTGGGTGGCCCTGGGGGGAAAAAGACTGTTCTGTATGTGTTTTACGCTGATTTCTAATTCTTTCAGACCTCCTGGGTAGGGGTTCAGTTCCCTGCATATGACCTATTTCCTGTTCATTGTTGTAGGAAATATCCTCACTATAATTCACAGGCTGTAGGTTAGTCTGTCTTCTATCAATACTGGAATAAGGTATGGGGTAGGGACACCCTTCCTCATATTCCCTCATGTCTCTTAACAACTTCTTGTGTTTTCTCTGTAAAATAACAGCACATTTATTGTCAATTTCCTTCCTAATTTGATAATATTTTTGATTTTCAACTTCCACATGAAACATGAGGTCAGAAGTAACAGCATCATTATATTTAATAATGTCTTTGTCCAACATCGCTATTTCAGAGTCATTTTTCTTGACTATAGCTCGCACAATGTCCAAACCACATTTGTCAAAAGCTAAAACCAAGTCCGAGTGAAAATCACTGCCAGCCAACACATTGCTAGGATATTTGAAGACCCGTAGGCCCTTAGGAACAATATTTTTGTTGAGGCATTCATTGAGGTACAAATTGTCAAGTTTCAAGCTATGGTACCTGTACAATGAAGTCTCTAATGCAGCCATCGACTCTCGAAAACATAGGCTGTTGTCAGTCCTACTGCTAGCCCTTCTTTGGTGCTCAAAGCTCGGAATATCCTGATACCAATCCTGAAAGGAAGAGGGTGGCGTGGTAGTGCGTCCGATAGATTCGTCAGCATGCCGTAAACTCTCACTACTTCCCTGTAGAATACGTGGAGTGTTTTGGAAGTCCGTGGCCGTAGGAGGGCGACCTCTACTGTTGGAAGAAGGCAAAGCATGTCCCGAATGAATGGGAGGTAGACTGGAAGAATGTTCGGTTTCGTTGTTAGAAACCCGACCTGGTTGTACTAAAAGCTGTTGTATGCCTTGTCCTAAAGGCAAAAGGATTTCAAGAAGTTGACTGAGCTGACCGGTCAACTTACGGATTTCTCCGACCTCAGTACGTAGACTTGATTCCTGGATATCGGCAGGTGTGTTTTCACCCGAAGCTTCCATAATAACCAAAACCAATACCAAACAGAAGCAAATGTTGGCAACACAAAACCAGAAAACCAAACCAACACCGGGTAAAAACAGACGCCAATAAATATCCAAAAAGACGTACGGATAAAACTCAGATTTAATGTAGTCAGTGGAGCACAATTTGCTCCCATGGCCACTCCTGATATTTGTTTGTAAAACTCTCCTGAAAAATAGATGAAATTATTATACAGGACTAGTTCCATAAGCTGCAAAATGACAAAATTGTCATTATTGCTGGATGTAGGGTTAGATGCTAAGGCCTCCTCCAGCCATAACAAGCCTGTTTCATGGGGTATTACTGAGAAAAGATCCACTATGTCTATTGTCAAAAACCTCAAAGTAGGACTCCATAACTCTGGGGTAATTTGTCTAAGGAATTCCCAGGAGTCCTTAAGCAAATGGCTGGTTTTAGGCCAAAGACTTTTAAGCTTGTAATCCAAATATTTAGAAAGCGGTGAAATTTTGGACCCTTGTGCTGCCACTATAGGCCTCATAGGAGGATCCCGTACATCCTTATGTACCTTGGGTACACCGAATATAGTGGGCACCCTGGGTTGTGAATTATCCAAAAAGATGTAAGTACTATAGTCAATGGCTTCTTGGTCCAAAAGGTCCTTTATGGCCAAGTCTATCCTCTGATGGGCTATATTAATTTCATTGAGTGAAACTGGACAGTACCTGGCCTCATTCTTTAAAATGGTATTCATTTTACCCTCATAGATAACCTGATCCATAATGACCGTTCCACCCCCTTTGTCAGGTTCCATGACTCTGACATTTGCATCCTGTTGTAAATCATGCAACAAAGTACTCTCAGAGACTGTGAGATTAGGGATATATCTAGCCCTTTCACAGTGACGCCTGACCTGTTGTTCTATCCTGTTCTCAAGATTTCTGAGTTGGGGATGTAAAGGGGGGTTGTACATACTACTTCTGTGAGGTTCTGCTGGTAAAGAACCATTATTGTTGCCCATTAAATACTCAAGATTAACTTTCCTAATAAAAAGTTTGAGATCAATGATAACTTGGGTAATACTACTGCTTGTAGACGGTACATATTTGAAACCTTTGGTAAAAAGTTCAAAATAAGTATCATGTATACTTAAAGAACTGTAGTTGTAAATAGTATATCCACCCTTCCTACATATAGGATCTATGAAACTGTTATAGTCAGAAGTGGAACCAGATTCAGTACTGTCTATTCCCAAAACTGGGCCTGAGTCAGATGTTGATTCCCCCTGTTCCTGAATGTCTCCCTGCGTGGGTGGCCCTGGGGGGAAAAAGACTGTTCTGTATGTGTTTTACGCTGATTTCTAATTCTTTCAGACCTCCTGGGTAGGGGTTCAGTTCCCTGCATATGACCTATTTCCTGTTCATTGTTGTAGGAAATATCCTCACTATAATTCACAGGCTGTAGGTTAGTCTGTCTTCTATCAATACTGGAATAAGGTATGGGGTAGGGACACCCTTCCTCATATTCCCTCATGTCTCTTAACAACTTCTTGTGTTTTCTCTGTAAAATAACAGCACATTTATTGTCAATTTCCTTCCTAATTTGATAATATTTTAGATATTCAACTTCCACATGAAACATGAGGTCAGAAGTAACAGCATCATTATATTTAATAATGTCTTTGTCCAACATCGCTATTTCAGAGTCATTTTTCTTGACTATAGCTCGCACAATGTCCAAACCACATTTGTCAAAAGCTAAAACCAAGTCCGAGTGAAAATCACTGCCAGCCAACACATTGCTAGGATATTTGAAGACCCGTAGGCCCTTAGGAACAATATTTTTGTTGAGGCATTCATTGAGGTACAAATTGTCAAGTTTCAAGCTACGGTACCTGTACAATGAAGTCTCTAATGCAGCCATCGACTCTCGAAAACATAGGCTGTTGTCAGTCCTACTGCTAGCCCTTCTTTGGTGCTCAAAGCTCGGAATATCCTGATACCAATCCTGAAAGGAAGAGGGTGGCGTGGTAGTGCGTCCGATAGATTCGTCAGCATGCCGTAAACTCTCACTACTTCCCTGTAGAATACGTGGAGTGTTTTGGAAGTCCGTGGCCGTAGGAGGGCGACCTCTACTGTTGGAAGAAGGCAAAGCATGTCCCGAATGAATGGGAGGTAGACTGGAAGAATGTTCGGTTTCGTTGTTAGAAACCCGACCTGGTTGTACTAAAAGCTGTTGTATGCCTTGTCCTAAAGGCAAAAGGATTTCAAGAAGTTGACTGAGCTGACCGGTCAACTTACGGATTTCTCCGACCTCAGTACGTAGACTTGATTCCTGGATATCGGCAGGTGTGTTTTCACCCGAAGCTTCCATAATGGCTACTGACTCTCTAACTCCTGCTCCCAGAAAACCTGATAGATATTACAGAGTTCCTGATTCTCACAATTTCCTTTTTAAAAGTCCTACTGCGGATCCTGAGACCATTTCACAGGGACCCAAGGGCATTAAGGCTACTACTGCCAAAAATCCTACCCCCTCTGATAGAGATTCCAGGGCCCTGGATAAATGGGGTAAGAAGGTGTACACCTCTGCAACCTTGGCCATCAGGGCCTTAAATTGCCAGTTTCATATGTTAAAGTATCAGCAGCATATTAATGGATTGCTTAAACAGAAAATTATGTTGATTCCTGATTGCTTAAACAGAAAATTATGTTGATTCCTGATTGTGCTGAAAGTAAGGATTTATGGGATTTAATGCATTCTGCTGAACAGGTTGGAAAACATACTTTGCAATGTGGTTTTGATTCACTTGAGGCATCTTGCAGGGCTGCTGTCAGTGGGTCTGTACTTAGAAGGCATGCTTGGCTTAAGGAGCAGTCTTTGCCAGATCATGTTAAAACTAAATTGCTGGATGCACCCTTAATTCAGGACCGCCTATTTGGCAACAAAGCAGAAGTTCTTAAAAAGATGAAGGAAAAACCTAAATCTATGCAAACTGTTAAAGATTTCTTACAAGTGTAGCCTCCTAGATTTAGTATGCATTGGCCCTCAAAAAATTGGTCCTTTCCTGCCTCTTCCAGGCCTTCTCGATTCAAATCCAGAACCAGCAGAACACCCAGGCTTCAGTCATAGGGTACACAGAGGACTAAGCAGTGGGGGGCTCCCACTTCCAAATAAGGGAGTAGTAAGACTCCCCCCTATGGTAAGCTGTCTCAATAACTTTAAAACTTCCAAGCACTTCACAACTGACTGCTCCTTTAGGGGGAAAGATTGCTCTGCAAGCAAAAAACTGGGAACTCATTACCCAGGACAAATGGGTTTTAAACATAGTTTCCCAAGGATACCAATTTCACTTCCACACATTGCCATCCCCAAACGGTTGGCCAGATCTACCCACAAATCAGTGGGCAGAGGCTCAAAAGCAAGTACTCTCTCTCTCAAGATTAAAGGCCATTCAGACTGTACCCGAGGAGTAAAAGGGACAGGGTTTCTACTCAAGATGTTTCCTGGTACCCAGAAAAGACAACTCGTGGCGTCCTATCCTGGACCTGTCTATCCTAAACACTTTTTTTGGTGATTCCAAAATTCAAGATGCTAACTCTTCACCAGTTGCTTCCCATGATAGGCAACGATGCCTGGTTGGCAACACTGGATTTAAAGGAAGCCTACCTGCACATCCCAATCAGGGAATCTTGCAGAAAATACCTATGCTTCAAAGCAGGCTGCATGTACTATCAGTTCTCTGCACTGCCCTTTGGCTTATCTACTGTGCCCAGGGTATTCACAAAGTGCCTAGCTCCAGTCATTGCATTTTGCAGGCAAAGAAATATGCAAATATACCCATACCTGGACGATTGTCTAATTCAGGCAGAAAGCCAGGTTATACTTCTGAATCATCTGGCATTTGTACAAAGGGTGTTAACTTGTCTGAGGGTACACCATAAACGAAAAGAAAGAAAAGAAATCACAGCTTGTACCCTGTCAACAAATTATATTCCTGGGTGCAAGCTTGAACACAACTTCCCAGATGGCTTTCCTCATGCCAGAGAAACAAATTCATTTGACAACTTACTTCAAACTAGTGGCCAGAAAAACCCTGCTATCTGCAAGGCAAATACTGCAAGCCTTGGGGTTCATGGCCTCATGAATTTTACTAATTCCATATGCAAGACTTCATATGAGGAAACTACAGTGGTATGTCAAAAGCCTATGGTGTCAACATTCTCAGGATCTAGAAGCAACGATTCCTATCATACCTTGCCTACGGTTAGAATTCCTTTCGTGGTGAGAGGCCTGCCACCAAAACAAGGGACTACCATTCACTCTACCCCCTGCCACCCAAACCCTAACAACATACGCATCAGACTATGCATGGGGGGGGGCTCACCTGGCAGGGAAGTGCATTCAGGGCAAATGGAACCCAAGTCAAATGTGCCTGCATATCAATCAAAAATAATTGTTAGCTGTACAGAATGCTCTGACAGCCTTCAAGGACCACATTCTTCCAGGACAATTAATGGTAAAGACGGGACAACACCACTGTTATGTGGTACATAAACAAGCGGGGGGGGGTACACATTCTTACCCCCTCTGCAGACTAGCCATGGCTTTGTCGAACACAGCCTTGAGCTACCAAGTTCATCTACAGGCTCAATTCCTGCCAGGAAAACTAAATACACTGGCAGACGGACTAAGCAGAAATCTCATGGACCCACACGAGTGGAAACTGGAGCCAAAAATTTTCAATATGTTGATCAGCAAATGGGGGATCCCAGACATAGACCTGTTTGCCTCCCCCCAGAAATACCAATTGGACAAATTCTGCACAAGAACTCCCCACAAACAAGCTTGGAAAGTGGATGCTCTGTCCTTCAGCTGGAAAATTATATTAGTTTATGCCTTTCCTACTACTAAAGATCAAACAGGGCAAACCAATGATGATACTGATTGCACCAGACTGGCCATGCCAGCACTGGTACCCCCTCTTGCGCAGTGTGTCACAGCTGGCCCCATGGCACCTACCTCAGACCCCTACCCTGCTGTCTCAGCAGGAGAGCCAGATTCTGCACCCCCAGCTTCAAACTCTGAACCTGGCAGCCTGGCTAATTACCTAATCTCTCCATTACCATCCCACAGTAAACAAGTGTTGGATGTCATTTTGGAGGCAAGGAGGCCTAGTACTAGGAAATCCTATGCTGAAAAATGGAAAAGATTCTGTGCCTGGAACCAAACTCAAGGGATGGCCACAGCAGCACCCAATTTACCTCAGATTCTTCAATACTTAGCTGAGATGCTTCACAAGGGCCTTTCCTTTTCCTCCATCATAATTCACGCCTCAGCCATTTCAGCTCATTACAACACAGAACCACCCCTCCTTTCTCACCCACTGCTCAAGCAGTTCCTCAGAGAGGCCAAAAACTTAAAACCACCCTGGAGAGCCCCAACTCCAGCCTAGGACGTTAATTTTGTATTGGAAAAACTCACTCTTCCTCCTTTTCAGCCAGCTGCAACTGCAGAGTCAAAATTCCTTTCTTGGAAAACACTCTTCCTCCTTTTGAGCCAGCTGAAACTGCAGAGTTAAAATTCCTTTCTTGGAAAACACTCTTCCTCCTTTTGAGCCAGCTGCAACTGCAGAGTCAAAATTCCTTTCTTGGAAAACACTCTTCCTCCTTTTGAGCCAGCTGCAACTGCAGAGTTAAAAATTCCTTTCTTGGAAAACAGCTTTCCTTTTAGCAATTACTTCAGCAAGAAGGGTATCTGAATTACAGGCCCTTATGGCAGTGGTGCCTTTCATCATCTTTCATGCAGACAGGGTGTCCCTCAGGATCAGTCCCTCTTTTATGCCCAAGGTGGTATCCCATGTGGCTTTTAATCAGTCCATTCATTTGCCAACCTTCTTTTCTAATCCACAGAATAAAGGGAAACAGATACTGCACTCCTTAGATGTGCACAGATAACTTAGATTTTACTTGGACAGGACTAAATCTCTAAGGAAATCTGAACAACTGCTGGTGGCATTTGCTGCGGGGGCAGAGGGAGAAGGCTATTTCAAAGCAAACCATTTCTAAATGGATAGGCCATTAGATTCATTTCTGCTATAAGCACCATGGAAAACCTATCCTACAGCGGATTAGACCCCATTCAACCAGGGCTGCATCTACCTCTACAGCCTTTCTCAGAGATGTCCCTACCAGAGACATCCTGGAAGCTTCTAATTGGAGTTCTGTACATACTTTTACCAAGCACTACCATTTGCCAATTTTCTCTAATTCCAGAGCTGGCTTTGCCACTGCAGTCTTCCAGGGCCTTATAGCCAGTCCTAATTCTGTCTAAATTCCTCCTCCCATCCTTAGATTTGGGAATCTACCCAAATGTGAAGACTGCAACAGTGAAACATGAAGAACATAGTACAGCTGTGTACACTTACCATAAATGTATATGTTCAAGTGTATTCACTGTTGCAGTCCTGGTTACCCTCCCTCCAGCCCCCTGACTTCTTTTGGCTATACCTCTATTCTCCTTTACTATACTTAAAAGCTTTTTGGTGTATTTGCGGAGGTATAACCTTATGTGTATATGTGTATATATATATATATATATATATATATATATATATATATATATATATATATATTTAATTGCTTCCCATTAAGGGGGGCACCTGACATCTGGGTCAAGAAAAACTGATGTAATGGCGTCGGCTGCATGCTTTGTACCCCTGACTACCTGACATCATGGAAGATGAGACAGCAACCGACACAGGACCCAAGACTTTGATAATCAGGCCGACTAAGGGCTACTGCAAACAGATAACCCAAATGTGATGACCGCAACAGTGAATACACTTGAACATCTACATTTATGGTAAGTGTACACAACTGTACTTTCCTCACTCTTTGGACCCAAAGTAAAAGAGACACTCACCAGATGCAAGCAGGAAGGGAAACCACATTCTGCCAGTGGAGTACATTTTTCTGTACCTTCAAGACCTTACCCTAAAGGTAAGAAGAGTGGGAAAATGTGGTTCAAAAGGTCCCAGGGAGCTTTTCAAGATGCATGAGGTGAATCCTTCCCCAGGGGCAGAGGGGAGGTAACAATGGTAAACAGCGTGCTAGAGGCAGAGGGGGTCCACAAAACCAGGGCAACCGTGATTCCTTTCGCGGACATTCCTATCAGCGCTCCTGAAAGGAGGCCCACCTGCTCTACTCTGGAGGAATTTGGGAGACATTTGTACCCAGAAGCCTAGCAAGCTATCACAAGAGACAAGTGGGTACGAAGCATAACATCTAGAGGATATTCCATTCCCTTTTGCCATCCTGTCCCACAAATCAGAACAATCCTGGATGTTCCACCCAATCTAAGGGAACAAGCAACTATAGAAATCCGAAAGTTGCTGGACAAAAGAGTCATGCAAGAAGTCCCCACAGACCAAACAGGATTTGGAACTTACTCGGTTCTTTTTGGTGCCAAAAAGAACAGAGGACTGGAGACGTATATTGAATCTCAGCAATTTAAATGAATCTGTCAAAAAGTCAAAGTTCCAAATGGTGACACTGCAGTCAGTACTCCCCTTCTTAGGGAAAGATGATTAGATGTGCTCAATAGACCTCCAGCATGCGTGCTACCACATAAAAATGGACAGAGCATCGAGGAGTCACATGCTTCTGGCTGGGAACCAGTCAATATCAGTTCTGAGCCCTGCCATTTGGTCTCACTACAGCTCCCAGAGTGTTCACCAAATGCATGACAGTAGTCACAGCTCACTTGAGACATCTGTGTTTCCGTATCTGGACGACTGGCTCCTAACTGCCACCACCAAGCATCTACACTGGCAAGCCAGGGATGTGACTGGAAATTTGTGCTCAGGCATAACAGTCAACTTGCAAAAATCTGCCTTGTTGCCGTATCAACAAATTACCTTCATAGGCGCAAACCTAGACACTGTTTCCATGATGGCACGTCTTCCAGCCGACAAAATTTCAGCCCTCAGGCAGCAAATACTTCACCTTCTTCCAAAGGACAAGGTAAAGGCAAAAGTAATTCTGAAACTCCTAGGGACAATGGCTTTGACCATAACACTAGTTCCTTTCCTTTCACCAGAATGCACATGAGAATCCTTCAGTGGATCCTGTTCTCCCAATAGTCACTTCAAGAACTCCCGATGTCCCACCTGATCAGAATAACAGAGTCATGCAAAAAGGACCTACAGTGGTGGATCCAGTCCAACGTGTGTCATCGGGAGACCCTTTATTCCATGACAACCTGTTGCTACAGTGACCATGGATGCTTCCCAGATAGGGTGGGGGGGCATTATCTGGGAAGGACGGTCCAAGGTATATGGCAGGAACACGAGGCCCACTTGCATATCAATGTTCTAGAGATGAGAGCAGTGCTACTGGCGTAAGCACTCCATGACTCTCTTCCACTAGGTACGATTGCTATATAGTCTGATAATATGTCGGTTTGGTACATAAACAAGGAGGAACAAAATCATACGTACTTTGTCATGAGGCCCTGAGAGTTTGGCAATAGGAAATTTCTTCCCAGTGTTTTTTAGTAGCAACGCATATCCCGGGAAAATCCAGCGTAATAGCCGACAAGCTCAGCAGGACAATATCGATGCCTCACGAGTGGTTTCTGAACCAGAACATAGCAGAAGAGATCTTCCGGAAATGCGTTCAGCCTTGCTGTGATCTTTTCGCCACTCCCATGAATGCCAAGTGCAGTAGCTACTTTGCCCTAATTCTCCTGCCTGGGGAGACACTGAGAAACGCACTTGTTCACGATTGGCCCTCTGGACTTCTTTTTGCCTTTCTTCCGTTTCCCCTCATACCCAAAGTCATCCAGAAAGCAAAATCCTTGGAAAGCAGGATGATTCTCATTGCCCCACATTGGCCTCGACAAATTTGATTCCCCTTTATTGGCCTCATCTTCAGGAGAAGCCTTGGATTCTGGACCCAGTTCCAGACCTGCTGACACATATGTCAGGTTCTCTTCATCCTTCTCTCCACACTCTCAACTTGACAGCATGGCTGCTCCACTACCCAATTTAGTCAGGCTTCAAAACGTTACTCCAGCAGTAAAACATATACTGATGTCTTCTCATAAAGTTTCTACTAGAAGACTATATACTAGCAATTGGAAAAGATTTTCTCACTGGGCTCAGAATAGAAACATTGACCCTTTTTCTGCATCTATTAAATCCATTCAAGAATTTCTGGCAGAACTTTTTCAGCAAGGTGCTGCTGTAGCAACTAATTAGAGTCCAGCTGGCTGCAATTTCAAATTTTCACATTGGTGACCATTCTCCTAATTTAATATCACACAGGTGGTGTAAAGCATTTTTAAAAAGACACTTCCTTATTGAGACCTCCTTTTAAGGAACCACTTCCTCCTTGGGATTTAAATTTTGTACTGTCTCAACTTAATTACCTCCATTCGAGCCTACTTCATCGTGTGACCTCAAATTTCTGTCCTGGAAGACCATTTTTCTAGTAGCAGTAACATCTGCCAGAATGGTCTCATAGTTGCAAGCACTGTCAATTAGACCGCCATATCTGATCTTTTACAAGGACAGGGTATCATTACGAACCAATCCATCCTTTGTACCTAAGGTTTGCTCTCAAGCCAATATCAATCAATCCATTGAACTCCCAGTGTTCTTCCCCAGCCATAGCAACAAGGCAGAGTATAGACTCCATCAGTTGGACATTCACAGACAGCTCAGATTATATTTGTGTAGAGCTAAAGATTTCAGGAAATCGGACCAATTATTCATCTCCTCTGAGGCAAAAAAAGGTATGCCAGTTTCTAAAGTTACCCTTTCTAATTGGCTCTCAAATTGTATCACCTTTATCTATACCTCCAATAATAGAGAACTGCCATTCAAAATTAGGGGTCATTCAACTAGAGCATTAGCTACATCATCTGCTTTTCAAGCCAGAATGTCTATGGACAGCATTTGTGCTGCAGCTACGTGGGCCAAACCTCATACGTTTATCACTCATTACAAAGTGGATTTGGCCTCCAGGGACAGGGCCTCTTTTGGTGCCACTGTGTTCAAAGGTATACTCTGATGAGCCACCAGGGGAAAAGGTACTAGGGATGTGGACCCATCCAAGTAAGAATGAAGGTGAGATAGGACAACATAACATAAAGAAGTTATGTACTCATCATAACATTCCATGTTTGTTGTCCATCTCACCATTCATTCTTATAGACTCCTCCCTCCCCCATCCGAGGACTTCTAGAGGACCTGGTGGTTATCTTTCCTCCTTATGGGAGCTCCTTGACTCAGTTTGTTTCTCCTTGATAATGGGGTCTTATATATATATATATATATATATATATATATATATATATATATATATATATATATATATATATATATATTACTCATTAGTAGGTTAGCAGCAAACAAGATCTGGTGAGCTGTACCACTGCATCATGGGATACCTACCTGCCACGCGCCAAGTTTGAGACTTCCAGCTGTGTATTCGGCTGAGTCGGAGCCGAGGATTGGCTCTGAACCCATCCAAGTAGGAATGAATGGCGAGATGGACAACAAACATGGAACGTTATGGTGAGCACATAATCGGTTTTCTAGGCATGGTTCTGCAGCGGATGAACTTATTGATCTGATTTCCCAATGGGCATGGAAGGAACCAGATACTGTCGAGCCCGTCCCCAAGCACCCTGACAAGTCTTTGGCCCCACCTGCAGACAGACCCCATTGGAACAAAGGAGTCCCAGTTGATGATATGGTGGCAGCGGCAGCAGCCACTAAAAAAGAGCTAGCAAAACAGAGCTGTTCTGTCCATCTGCCTAACAGGGAGTCCAGAGAATTGAACAGATTTGGAAAGTGAGTGTTTGCCTCAGCAACTTTTGCTCTGATGTTGCTTAATTATCTGGCATGTTTTACTAGGCTTCAGAGAGATTTGACTTAAGAACTATCCGATACTGTCTGAGTCCATGCCTGCTGAGGATTTCAAAAGGTCTTCCTCTCAACTGGCCACTCTTTTATGTGTTTCAAATACTTCAGTGAGGTTAATCTCAAACAGAGCTGAGGGGAACCTCACGAGCAACCGGTTGAGGCAACTTCATAAGAAGACATGTCTGGATGCGGCTATTCGACTTTGCAGAGCACTTTAAGATGTCCTTTGTTAATGACCCATTTGATGGCACTTCTTTGTTTGGGCCATCAGTAAAAGATGAGCTTACCCACAGCAAAGAAGAAGGAAAGACACTGTCAGCCATGAGGATCAAGTTTTCTATGCCTCAACGGACCTTCTGTAGGAACCAGAGAGGTGGTAAGAAAATGTTTTGTAAATTCCAGGGATCTTTCCAGGATTCACTTGGGGAGAATTCCTCCAGAGGCAAAAGGGGGGGGGTTAATGATAGATGTCAACCTAGAGGTAGAGGAGAGGGCCTCAGAACCAGGGTTTAGAGATTCTTTTTTAGACAGGCTGTATCAGTGCTGTTGAAGTCTTGCCCAACTGTCCAACTCTGGCAGTCAGGGGTCAGTTCTCTTTGCATATAGGTACCTGGACAAACATCACAAGAGATTTCTGGGTGCTAAGAATAATATCCAGAAGTAATTACATACCATTTTCCCTTCATCATTGTCAAAGGAAGGAACTTCATGATGAATCCACCCCATCGTAGGAAAGCCACAGCACAAGAAATACAAAAGCTGAGAGGAGAGTCATCCAGTAAGGTTCCAGTCTACCAAATAGGATTCAGAACTTATTCACACTTCTTTTTAGTGCCAAAGAAAACAGGGCACCTCAGACCAATTTTGTATCTAAGCAAATTGAATCAATATATAAAGAAAGAGAAGTTCTGAATGGTCACTGTTCAGTCCATCCTGCCTTTTCTACTCAAGGATGATTGGATGTGTTCTCTATATCTTCAAAACACATACTATCACATCAAAATAGACAGTTGATCCAGAAGACATCTTCACTTTCAAGTGGGAGCCAGTCATTTCCAATTTGGAGCTCTGCCCTTTGGATTCACCACAGTGCCCAGAGTGTTTACCAAATGCATGGCAGTAATCGCAGCTCACTTGAGACTGAAGGGATTCCAGGTGTTTCCATATCTAAATGACTGGCTCCTAACTGCCTCCTCCAAGCATCAACTTCAACATGCCAGAGACTATTTGCTCTGGATTTGAAACACTTTGGGCATTACAATAAATCTTGCCAAATCAGAACTTCAGAGCCTGGAAATCATTGAGACAGTTTTGGACACAACACAGATAGCATCTTTACTTATCCACCATGTTACTTCCATCAGAAACCAGGTTCAGACTATCCTTTTTCATCCATCTCCTCCAGCCAGGTTAGTGCTTCAAGCACTCTGGTCGATGTCACCTGCCATAATACTACCTCTTGCATGCTTCTTTATGCGGGTTCTCCAATGGACTCTAGCTGTTCAGTGGTCCATTCTATTTCAACCCCTGTTTTTTCAAGTAAAACTAGCCCCAATTTGAAAGCAAGACATTCGCTGGTGGATACAATCCAATAATCTTTTTTCTGGGCAGACTTTTTGTTGTATCGAACCGAGTAGCCACAATGACCATGAATGCTTCTCAATTGGGGTGGAGGGGTATTTCTTGTGAAGAAGTGTCCAAGGCACATTATTCCTCCAAGAGACCAACTTGCATATCAGTGTGCTAGAGATGAGAGCAGTCCTTTTAGTGTTACAGGCATTCCAAGATGCTCTTCCCTTGGGGACTATTGCATTTCAGACTGACAATGTGTCTGTAGTCTGGTACATCAACAAGCAAGAAGGAACTCAATCTTGTCCTCTTAGCAGAGAGGCTACGAAAGTTTGGGAATGGGCACATACTAAGTAGATCTATTCTGATACCTCATGAGTGGTGTCTCAACCAGTCGGTAGTGAATTTGATCTTCAGGCATTGGGGCCAACCTTATTGCAACCTATTTGCCACTCCTCTCAACAAGAAGTGCAGCAAATACTTTGCACCGGTCACCCCCTCAGGGGAAGTCACTGAAAGATGGTCTACTTCACACTTGACCCTCAGGTTTCCTTTATGCTTATCCTCCTCTGCCCATGATTCCAAGATTTTGCAGAAAGTAAGCAGGCTAAAGAGCACAGTTATCCTCATTATCCCCCTCTGGCCTCAGCAAGTATGGATGTTCTTTGTATTTCACTGTTGCAGTCATCACATTTGGGTTATCCTGCCAGGGGTAGCCTTCAGCCGGCCTGAATACCAGAGGCTTAGTATTTCTGCGTTGGTTGCTGTCACTCTAGGACTGACGTCAGGTCATCAGTGGTATAAAAACAGCAGCCAACGCCATTACATCAGTCTTTCTTGCCGAGGAGCCAGAAGCCGTTTGCACGAGTGTCGGTCGCTACCTGAGTTTTCTTTTCCGAAATTGAAGTTGAAGTCTTCTAAAGCTAATTACCCCATCGAGGATCCTTTTTTCTTGCTCTAACTGATGTCAGAAAAAGTTAACAATTGTCTCTCCTGTGGAAAGCAAATACCACACCAAGATTCCATTCTTACTGCGTCACCTGTTTAGGCCCAGACCACGACGTCCCTCGCTGCCAGTTTTGTGTTTTGTTCAACCCCCGAACTATATGTCATCAGACCCTTATTGTAGCGAAATACTTTCGCTTTCTATCTGCGTATTCCGAAATGGCTTTGGTAAGCCATCTGACTATCGATCTTTCGAAAAAACGTAAGGATAAAGACAGAGACATACCTCGCAGGTCCTAAACTGCCAACAGCGCTTCCGTTAAGCTAGTCACCAGTTTGCCGGTATGCAGGTGCTTTCACAGTCCCTGATGCCCGCTTCGATGGAATCGCAGGCCGCTACCGAGACCTGTTCAGAGTCCAGTATGCCAAGAGACTCTTCTTTGACTATGGAACCATGGAACCTGCGGATGTCTTTACCTTGGATGGGTCCGGACCCGCTGTGGAGGCATCGGCTTCTGAGGAAGTTCTTCACACTACCGATATTCGACACAAACCAATGACTTTTTGCGTCTTCAGATGTTCTTGGTGTTTCATTGTTGCAGTCATCACATTTAGGTTATCTGCCTGCAGGTAGCCCTCACATGGCCTGAATACCAGAGTCTTCGGATTTCTGCATTGGATGCTGTCTCTTCTTCCATGATGTCAGGGGTATAAAACATGCAGCTGATGCTATTACATCAGTCTTTCTTGCTGTGCGGTGCCGAAGCAGAAGCAGTTTGCAAGTGCCGGTCGGCTGTCTCCTGAAATTTTCGTTTTCGACTTTCAGACCCAAAGTCTTCAAAACAGATAAGTACCCTGTTGGGGATCCTTTTTCTTACTCCAACTGATGTCAGTAAAAGTTAACAATTGCCTTGCCTGTGGAAAACAAATACCTCATAGAGATTTTCATTCTTACTGCATCCCCTGTTTAGACCCAGACCACGACGTCCCTCACTGTCAGTTTTGTGCCTTGTTCAACCCCCGAACTATTCGTCGTCGGGCTATTTTTGCAGCCAATTACTTTCATACTCGATCTCAGTACTCCAAAATGGCTTTGCTAAGCCATCCGACTACCGATCTGAAGAAACGTAAGGATAAAGACAGAGACAGACCGCATAGGTCCAAAACTGCCAACGACGCTTCTGTTAAGCTAGTCCACTGGTACTCAGTGAGGCGCTTTCGCAGCCCCTGATACCCGTTACTTCAGATTCGCAGGCCTCTACTGAGACCCATTCGGAGTCTGGTATTTTGTGAGATGCTTCTTCAACTACGAAACCTGCAGATGCCTCTACCTTGGATGGTTTCCAGAGCCGCTGTGCAGGCACCAACTTCTAAGGGTATATTCAGGCCTACAGACATTCATTTTAAACCGATGCCGTTTCCATCCAGAAGTTCCAAATCCCTCAGGCCAAAAACTCACACTACGCCTAGAAAACCAATCACCAAACCACGGGCTCAGGCCCATATGCCTCAAAAACAAATGCTTAGAATGGCTGAAGACCTTATTACCTTAATTAAGGGAAGCCAGCCTTCCCCCTCTGAGAGACCTAGAACTGAATTTCTTTCTGATTCTTCTGATCAGGAATCTGATATTTCTGCTCCTTCTGATTACCAGGATTTGCCCTTATCTACTTATGAGGATTCTGATGCAGAAGATTCCATTCCCTCTGCTTCCCCTCCAGAAGATTTTTCTTTCGGTGAAACATTGCATACTCTTAGGGAGCATTTCCACTGGGAAAGCCAGGATTACTCTGAGTCCAAAAAGAGACTTAGGGAATTCTTACTCCTGCCTCTATACAGGCCTTTAGCTATTCCTCCTGTTCTGGACATTGTAGATGATGCTTTCTTGGAATCTAGCCTTACCCCAGACACTTTACCTCCAGCTCCCAGAAAACCTGACAGGTACTACAGAGTACCTGACTCTCACAAGTTCCTCTTCAAGAATCCTTCTGCGGATCCAGAGACCATTTCCCAAGGACCAAAAGGCATTAAGGCTACTGCTGCCAAAAATCCTACCCCTTCTGATAAAGATTCTAGAGCCTTAGACATATGGGGTAAGAAGGTATACACTTCTGCTACTTTGGCCATTAGGGCTTTAAATTGCCAGTTTCATATGTTAATGTATCAGCAGCATATTATGGGGCAACTTAAACAGAAAATGATGTTGATTCCTGACTGTGCTGAACACAAATAAAATTGCAAGATTTAATGCATTCTGCAGAACAAGTTAGTAAGCATACTTTGCAATGTGGTTTTGATGCTTTAGAAGCTTCTTGCAGGACTGCTGTCACTGGGTCTGTACTTAGAAGGCATGCTTGGCTTAATGAACAAAACTTGCCAGATCATGTTAAAGCTAAATTACTGGATGCTCCCTTAAACCAAGACTGCCTTTTTGGCAACAAAGCAGAAGAAGTCATCAACAGGATGGAGGAAAAAGCTAACTCTATGCAAACTGTTAAAGATTTCCTACAAGTACAGCCTCCCAGATTCAGTAGGCATTGGCCTTCAAAGAACTGGTCCTTTCCAGACCCTTCCAGGCTTCTCAGTCCAAACCCAGGAACAGCAGACCACCTAAGCTACAGTCTCAGGCTAACACAGACATAAGCAGTGGGGGGCTCCCACTTCTAAAGCAGGGAATAGTAAGCCACCCCCCTATGTAAAAATGTCACAATGACTTAACCTTAACCCTTCCAAGCCCTGCTCGACTACCTGCTCCCTTATGAGGAAAGCTCGCCCTGCATGCAAAAAACTGGGAACTCATTACCCAGGACAAATGGCTTTTGAACTTAGTTTCCCAAGGATACAGATTCCACTTCCACACACTACCAACCCCAAATGGTTTGCCAGACCTACCCCCAAATCAATGGGCGGAGGCACAACAGCAGGTTCTCTCTCTCCTCACTATCAGAGCTATTCAACCTGTCCCATCAGAACAAAGGGGACAAGGTTTTTATTCAAGACTTTTTCTGGTACCCAGAAAAGACAACAACTGGCATCCTACCCTGGACCTGTCTATTCTCAACATCTTTCTGGTAGTTCCAAAATTCAAAATAACAACTCTTCAACAGCTTCTTCCTATGCTAGCCAAGGATGCCTGGCTGGCAACCTTAGACTTAAAGGAAGCTTACCTGCACATCCCAATAAGGGAATCTTGCAGGAAATACCTACACTTCGGGGCAGGCTCCATACACTATCAGTTCTCTGCACTTCCCTTTGGCTTATCTACTGCTCCCAGGGTATTCACAAAGTGTCTAGCTCCAGCCATTGCATTTTGCAGGCAGAGAAATATTCAAATTTACCCATACTTGGACGATTGTCTGATTCAGGCAGAAAGCCAGGACTTGCTATTACAACACCTGGCATTTATAAAGAAACTTCTAACCTCACTGGGGTACACCATCAACAAAAATAAATCTCACCTAGTACCCTACCAACAGATTGTATTCCTGGGAGCAAGCTTAAACACAACTTCCCAGATGGCATTCCTCATTCTGGAGAAACAAGTTTATTTGACAACCTATTTCAAACTATTGGCCACAAAACCTCAGCTATCTGCAAGGAATATATTGCAAGCCCTGGGGTTTATGGCCTCTTGCATTCTACTAATTCCATATGCAAGACTACATATGAGGAAACTCCAATGGTATCTAAAAAGCCTATGGTGTCAACATTCTCAGGACCTTGGAACAATGATTTCTATCATTCTTTGTATGAAGACAAGAGTTCCTTTGGTGGGTAGAGGGCTGCTACCACAACAAGGGACTCCCTTTCACTCTACCCCCTGCCACCCAAACCCTAACAACAGATGCATCAGACTATGCATGGGGGGCTTGCAGGGCAGTGCATTCAGGGCAAATGGAACCCGAGACAGATGCACCTGCATATCAATCAAAAAGAAATGTTAGCTGTACAGAATGCTCTGACAGCCTTCAAAGACCGTATTCTTCCAGGACAGCTATTGATAAAGACAGACAACACCACAGTTATGTTTTACATAAACAAGCAGGGGAGAACCCACTCAAACCCTCTTTGCAGACTAGCCATAGCTTTGTGGAACACAGCCATGAGCTACCAAGTACACTTACAAGCTCAATTCCTGTCAGGCAAACTAATTTCACTGGCAGACAATTTAAGCAGAAATCTCATGGACCCACACGAATGGAAACTAGAACCCAAAATATGAGGAACAAATGGGGGACTCCAGAGGTAGACCTGTTTGCCTCCCCTCAGAACTACCAATTGAGCAAATTCTGCACAAGAACTCCTCACAATCAAGCTTGGAAAGTGGATGCCCTGTCCTTTACCTGGGAAAGCCATTTGGTTTTTGCCTTTCCCCTCTGCCTCTCCTCTTAAAGGTTCTACTAAGGATCAAACAGGACAAGCCAAGGACAATACTGATTGCACCAGACTGGCCACGCCAGCACTGGTACCCCGTCTTGTGCAGTATGACATTGCTGCAACCATGGCACCTGCCTCAGACCCCTTCCCTGCTGTCCCAGCAGGTGGGCCAAATTCTGCACCCTCAGTTTCAAACCATGAACCTTGCAGCCTGGCTAATTCATTGAGCTCTCCTCTAGCATCCCTCAGTAAGCTGGTGATGGGTGTCATTCTGGAGGCAAGGAGGCCTAGTACTAGAAAATCCTATGCTGAAAAATAGAAAAGATGCTGTTCCTGTAGCCAGGTTCAGGGGATGGGCACAACGGTGCCCAACTTACCTCATATTCTACAGTACTTAACAGAAGTGCTCCACAAGGGCCTATCCTTCTCGTCAATTAAAATTCATGCCTCTGCCATTTCAGCACATTATAATACTGAGCCCGCCCCTCTTCTCTCACCCCTTGTTAAAACAATTCCTTAGAGGGGCCAAATATTTAAGACCCTCCAGGAGAGCTCCCACACCAGCCTGGGACCTTAACTTTGTATTGGAAAAGCTCACTCTTCCCCCTTTGAGCCAGCTGAAACAGCAGAGTTGAAATTATTTTCTTGGAAAACAGCCTTCCTTCTAGCCATCACTTCAGCAAGAAGAGTGTCTGAATTACAGGCCCTCATGGCAGTGGAACCCTTCATTATCTTCCATGCGGACAGGGTTTCCCCTCAGGACTAATCCTTCCTTTATGCCCAAGGTGATGTCTAGTGTGGCCTTAAATCAGTCCATTCATTTGCCAACTTTTTCCCCTAATCCACAAAAGAAAAGGGAATGAATACTGCACTCTCTGGACGTGCGCAGACAACTTAGATTTTATTTGGACAGGACTAAGCTTCTCAGAAAATCTGAACAGCTGCTAGTTGGCTTTGCTGCAGGGGCAGAGGGGAAGGCCATTTCACAGCAAACTATTTCCAAATGGATAGCCCATTGCATTAATTTCTGCTACAAGCACCATGGAAAACCTACCCCACAGGGGATACGATCACATTCCACCAGGGCTGCATCTACCTCTGTGGCTTTTCTCAGAGGAGTCCCTACCGGGGACATCCTAGAAGCTGCTACCTGGAGCTCTGTACATACCTTCACTAAGCATTACCACATGCCTATCTTTTCTAAATCCAGAGCTGGATTTGCCACTGCAGTCTTGCAGGGCTTAATAGCTGGCCCTAATGCTCTTTAACTTCCTCCTCCCTTCCTTAGCTTTAGGAATCAACCCAAATGTGATGACTGCAATAGTGAAACACAAAGAACATAGCACAGTTGTGTACACTTAACATAAATGTAGATGTTCAAGTGTATTCACTGTTGCAGTCATGGTTACTCTCCCTCCAGCTCCCTGACTTCTCTTGGCTCTATCTTTCCTTCTTGTTTGTTATATTTATTTTTTCTGGTGTATTTGCTTTTTGATGGAGGTGTACCATACCATATAATTGCTTCCTACTGTGGGGGCGCCTGACATCTGGGGCAAGAAAAAACTATGTAATGGCATCAACTGCATGTTTTATACCCCTGATGACCTGACGTCATGGAAGAAGAGACAGCATCCGATGTAGAAATCCGAAGACTCTGGTATTCAGGCCGGCTGAGGGCTACCTGCAGGCAGATAACCCAAATGTGATGACTGCAACAGTGAATACACTTAAACACCTACATTTATGGTAAGTGTACACAACTGTACATTCTTTCTAAAACTACCAAGTTTCTAAGGCCCAGAGTATGAGCTACGCCTAAAAAAACTGACGACCCAAACTCAAGCGCCTGCTTCCTTGCCACAATCACAGATGCTTAAAATGGCAGAAGACCTTATCATGCTGATTAGGGGACCCCAGCCTTCCCCTGCTAAAAGGAAAAGAGACTTGTCCCCAGCAGCTTTATCTGGCCAAGAGTCCGGCTCAGGTTTCTGATTATGAAGACATGCCCTTATCTGCTTATGAAGATTCAGATGCAGAGGAATCTATTTTCTGCCTCTCCTCCAGAGGACTTTTCTTTTGGTGAAACCCTACATACCTTGAGAGAGCATTTCCATTGGGAATGCCAGGATTATCCTCAGTCCAAAAAGAGACTCAGAATTTTTAGCTTTACCACAGCACAGACCCTTAACTATCCCTCCTGTTCTGGATGTTGTAGATGATGTCTTTATGGAATCCAGTCTAACTCCTGATACTCTATCTCCTGCTCCCAGAAACCTGACTGGTACTACAGAGTCCCTGACTCTCACAAATTTCTTTTCAAGAATCCTACTGCTGACCCAGAGGTCATCTCCTAAGGACCTAAAGGAATAAAAGCAACTACAGCTAAGAATCCCACCCCCTTGGACAGGGATTCCCAAGCGTTAGACAGATGGGGTAAAAACGTATACACCTCTACAACTCTTGCCATTACAGCATTAAATTGTCAGTTCCACATGCTGAAATACCAGCAACATACTATGGAACTTATTAAAGAAAAATTATCTACCTTCTCTGACTGTGCAGAAAATAAAGAATTACAGGAGCTTATGCATTCTGCAAGCCAAGTCAGCAAGCATACCCTGCAATGTTGGTTTGACGCCCTAGAAGCATCTTGCAGGGCAGCAGTCACAGGTTCTGTACTTAGAAGGCATGCCTGGCTTAAGGAACAGACCTTGCCAGACCATGTCAAATCAAAAGTTATTTTTGTTTAATTTAACTGTTAGGCTAACCAAGTGCGCTAGCCGTTTTATAGCATTTACTGTTTGCTACTGTATCTTTTTCTTCTGTCTCTGTAAAAAAAAGAAAAAAACAAAAAAAATATCCTTGTTTTCCCGCTTTTCTGAACTAGAATAGTCCAGTCTTCAGATTTTGCTGATCTCTGGGCTTTGTCTTAGTTCCTGTGCTATCCATATCCTTATTTGGATAAGAGGAAGCTTCTTTGTTCACCAATGGGAGTGGGGAGCACTGAGCAACCCATTTGTCCCTAGAGGAGTGGTTCCAGCCCAGCAACTTGTAGTTTATTGGCCATTTTGGGTCAATTCCTGGCTCTTTTCAACCCCCTGCTATAAAGCCCATTTTTGCGTGCTTTAGCGCGAAGTTGCTCATACATCGGGCAGCGCCGGTTAATCAAGTTTAAACTATTTCTGGCTCCGTAAAATCTGATCTTCAATTTTTACCTAAGAACTGCTCTACTTGCAATCTAAACAGCCTATACTCTATCTGAAAAGCTCAGCACTTGCTCCTAAAGCATTTTTTATACAGGTAAAGCACTCTTAAACAAAAGAAAGTACTTCATTCACCTAAATTCCCTTGAGTACCCATTTCCCTATAGGTCCTTTCAGACTCAGTTACACAGCAATCTTTTTCACTATTCTAGCATGTCGAAGGGTCAGTTGCTAGCGTCCTCTCCTATTCATCTGGTGAATCTGGGAATCTTGAGGCAATGTTACAATTGCCTCATGTACACAGACAACCCTCTCCTCCTCCCAACAAATACAAATATATGCGAGAGATGCAACTATATAGCCAAATTGGAGGCTGAGCTCTCTCAACTCAGTACTGGCAAGACCAGTCAGGAGGAGAAGGTAACCACGCACACCACAAACCCAGTCTCACATAGAACTATCACAACTGCAAACCAAACACATAAACACACAAAAACATACTCGGAGGCGCTGATTAAAAATCTACCAAAACAACAGAGGCCTCCAAAGCAGACACCCAAACAACCGCCACCTCAAGACATAGCACATGCAACACACAGTTCACAAAGTCAGTGTGCTAAACAGTCACAGCCCTTAAGGCCAAACAACATGCCAGACACACTTGTAATAGGTGACTCCATAGTCAGACACACTGACGTCCCACTCACCAGACTGAACAAGGAAAAGGTCACAGTAAGCTGCCTGTCGGGAGCTAGAATCCGCCACATAACACAAGCACTCAGGTCACTCCACAGCAAGTACAAATATGACTCAGTCATTGTACATGCCGGTGGGAACAACCTGAGACGTACCTCCCTGGACTACATGAAAAGAGACATAGGGGAGCTCTCTGATTATGTAGCCCAGGCCGGTATGACCCTGACCCTGAGCAGCATCTTACCCTCACCAAGAATGATGCCACAGTACAAAGACAAAATGATCAGTTTTAACAATTGGCTTAATTACTGGTGTCATTCTAAGGGGATCCAATGTCTGTCTGCTTGGGATGACATGCTCAACAAGCCACGCTGCTTCACAAGGGATGGCTTGCACCTGTCACCCCTGGGCTTCCGAATATTGGCCAAGGCTCTTGCCACCCCCATAGTGCCTTTTTTAGGCAAGGCTCAAATGACAAACCTACCTCCCTAGAAAACACAAGTGGAAAAAAACTAAGGGTAATGCTGCTCAATGCCAGAAGTCTAAACCTCAAGATGCACGCTCTCAAAGCCCTCCTCAGTATGGAGAACACTGATGTCTGTGCAGTGACTGAAACCTGGTTCAAGGCTCCTGAGAGCACCCCAGCACTATCTGGTTTTACCTCATGTCATGCTTTCCGGCCCCAAAACTTGGACCAAACCACAAAAGGAGGGGGAGTATCCATATTCATCAAAGATACCCACACCTCCAGAAGCATCGGAGACCATCCAGGTGCAACTAACCATAGGCAAAACTGCCTTACAGTTTGTAGCATGCTACAGACCACCCTCTCAAACTCAGGAACCCCACACAGCCTTCCTGAAGACACTGGAGAGTATGAATGTCTCTCTAAATACCATCATATTGGGAGACTTCAACTACCCAAACATAGACTGGGAACATTACTCAAGCCCCAACACCCTAGCCCAAAGGTTCCTAGAGTTCATAAACTCAAATGCGATGGAACAACTAGTCACCATTCCCACAAGAGGAGACAATATACTAGACCTGATCATCACAAACATGGGGACAAAATGCTCCACACAAGTATATCCCTCATTGGTAAGATCAGACCATAAATTAATCTCACTGGAAATCCACATCCCGCCCCCACCCCCTGCACAAAAGACCACAGTGAAGAACTTCTCAAAAGCCAACTTCACACTTCTTAAGACTGAAGTGGTATCCTTCAAGGCCCCTGGGCCAGTGGAAACCACAACCCACACTGCTGAATCCTTTACAAATGCCTTCTACGGGCACCTTCAAGAATGCATGGATCATGCAATCCCAAATAAAACCAAGACCCATTCCCCAAAGGCAGGCCCGGTCTGGTGGACCCCAGCCATAAACAAACTTTACAACAGGAGGAGGAAGCTACT
The DNA here is from genome assembly GCF_019279795.1 of Protopterus annectens. Lineage (NCBI taxonomy): Eukaryota > Metazoa > Chordata > Ceratodontiformes > Protopteridae > Protopterus > Protopterus annectens. The sequence continues at coordinate 213,365,361 of NC_056745.1, forward strand.
ACATGACAGAGCAAAATCCCTAAAAGGGAAGGCATCTCTGATCAGTACTAGCAAAAAACTACGATCACTCATAAAATCATCCAAGGCCAACTTTGAGAGAAAAATCGCAAAAGATACAAAAGACAATCACAAGGCCTTCTTTAGCTATGTTAGAAACCTCGGTGGAAACTCCCAGATATGCTCAGAGTTAGCCCAAAATGACACAAAATACACTGAACCCACTGATATTGCCAACATTCTGGCAGACAGGTTCAGTGCAAATTTCTCCTCCCCCTCCCCCCCAAAAGGAGAAATAACTATCCCAGCAGAGTTTAGCCTCCCTAACATCTCAGATGCCCAGGTGAGAGCCGCCCTCTCTAAAGCTAAAAACACAGCATCAATGGGACCGGACGGTGTCCCGGGCTGTGTGCTACATGAACTCCAAGAGGAACTAAACCCACACATAAGGCTGCTCTTTAATCTTAGCCTTACCACAGGATATGTACCCAAAGAGTGGCGTACGGCAACAGTGGTCCCACTTCACAAAGGCGGTGCTTCTACGGACCCTGGAAATTACCGCCCCATAAGCTTGACGAGCCTGGTCTGCAAAGCTATGGAGAGGATCATTATGGAACTCATAAACAAAGACATTGGGGACCTACAGACATTGGATCCTACCCAATTTTGCTTTGTCAAGGGCAGATCCTGCCTTTTGAACTTGGTCAACTTTTTTGAAACAGTCACTAAGGCCATTGATGAGGGTAAGGCAGTTCACACAGCCTACCTTGACCTTGCAAAAGCCTTTGACACAATACCCCACTCAGGCATCATAGATAAACTCACCAGCTTAAATGTAAACCCATATGTCACAAGATGGGTTGCAAACTGGCTCAAAGACAGAACCCACAGGGTCAGAGTTGCTGGAGCTATGTCAGACTCTAAGCCGGTCACAAGCGGTGTCCCACAGGGCTCAGTCCTGGGACCTCTCTTGTTTGGCATTTATTTTTCAGAGGTACAGGCAAACATAGGAGGATTGTGGCTGACAAAGTTCGCAGATGACTGCAAACTGGGTGCCATAATTGATACTCCAGCGGACACAAACATCCTTCAGAGAGGCCTCATAGAAACGGATAATTGGTGCCAGAGCTATGGCCTTAAGCTGAACGCCAAAAAATGTATAGTCATACCCTTTGGGAAAAACAAGGTACCCACAAATTACCACATAGGTGGAAATCCATTAAGTACGGAAGAGGTAATCAGGGACCTAGGGACCCAGGTTGACAGTAACCTCTCTTTTGACACTCGCATTGCCAAAGTGGTTAGGAAGACCTTCTATATTGCCCACCTTATCATGAAGGGTTTCACATCTAGATCAAGAGAGATCATTGTACCCCTGTACTCTTCTCTTATCAGGCCAACGATTGAGTACAATGCCCCATTTGGGATGTATCTTACCCGACACCTGCAGCATTTGGAAAGACCCCAAAAGTTCCTCACCAAGAGGATAAAGGGTGTTAAACATATGTCATATGCTGCCCGACTGAAAAAACTCCAGCTCTATTCAGTCGCATACCGCCTACTCAGAGGTGATCTGTGCCTGACGTACAAGGCCATGTCCAATCCAGAATTAATGGACATGCTCCACCTCAGAAAATCCAAATCCATCAGAGCCACGAGAGCAAGAGACTTAAACCTCAACACAGAAATAAATAGGACGTGCTGGAGGGACAGATTCATAACCCAGAGGCTCCCTACACTCTGGAACAGAATCCCAATCCATGTTAGGCAGAGCCCCTCACTAACTCTATTCAAGAGAAATCTTGACGAGTGGATGGGAGATCATAGGTTTACCCCGGGGGTCATCTCTGTGTCACTACTAGACAGAGGCACAGTAAACTTAAAACCTAAATGGGCATAGTATTCTCATCCTAAGGGGTGGTGAAAGCCACACACACTCTGGCTAGGCTTATAAATGCCCTAGGGCAGATAGCCTAGTACGAACCTATGAACCTAAAATTATTGGACACACCTCTGAACAAAGACATTCTGGCACCAAAGCAGAAAAGGTTTTAAAAAAGATGGAAGAAAAAGCTAAGTTTATGCAGACAGTCAGACTTTTTGCAAATACAGCCTCCAAGATTCAGTAGGCATTGCCCCTCAAAACATTGGTCCTTTCCAGCCCCCTCAAGGCCACCTCAGACTAGACCTAGGGGAAGCAGACCCCCCCAGACAACAATCTCAGGGTATGCAAAGATCTAAGCAATGGAGTACCTCCACTTCCAAAACAGGGAGTGCTAAGCCACCCCCTTATGGAAAGAATTCACACTGACTTCTCAACTCGTCCTCTCACCTCTGCCCAATTGCTCATGCCCCATAGGAAGAAAACCTGCCTACCATGCAAAAAACTGGGCCTCCATCACCAACGATCGATGGGTCCTCAACATAGTATCCCAGGGGTACAAATTTTATTTCCAAACACTGCCAACCCCAAAAGAGGTCTCAGATCTTCCTCCAAACCAGTGGTCAGAGGTACAAAACCAAGTTCAGTCTGTGCTCTCCATAATGGCAATTCAGCCTGTTCCTGCAGAACAGATAGGCCAAGGTTTTTATTTCAGACTTTTCCTGGTATCCAGAAAAGAGGGCACCTGGCACCCAATCTTAGATCTATCCAGTCTAAACATCTTCCTGGTGGTACCAAAATTCAAAATGCTCACCCTACAGCAGCTTCTCCCTATGCTGTCCAAAGATGCCTGATTAGCCACCCTAGACCTGAAGGAGGCCTGTCTGCATATCACAATCAGGGATTTCTGCAGAAAATATCTACGTTTCAGGGCAGGATCTATGCATTATCAGTTCTCTGCACTTCCCTTTGGCTTATCCACTGCTCCCAGAGTTTTCGCAAAATGTCTGGCTCCAGCCATTGCCTTTTGTAGACCAAGAACTATTCAAATTTACCCCTATTGGACTGCCTGATTCAGGCAGACAGTCAGGAAAAGCTGTTGCAGCACCTGACATTTGTAAAGGACCTTCTAACCTCACTGGGTACACTATCAACAAAACGAAATCTAAACTAGTCCCCAGTCAAAAAATTGTATTCCTGGGAGCAAGTTTGGACACAGCATCCCAGATGGCATGCCTTATTCCAGAAAAGCAAACCTATCTGACAGGCTACTTCTCTCAAATGGCCACCAGAACCCAGTTATCCGCAAGGAAAATCCTGCAAGCTCTAGGGTTCATGGCCTCCTGCATTCTACTAATTCCATATGCCAGACTGGGTATGAGGAAACTTTAGTGGTACTTAAAAGGTCTTTGGTGCCAACATTCTCAGGACCTAGAAACTATCATACCTATGATACCTTGTCTAAGGAAAGAGTTCCTTTGGTGGGCAGCAGCATTCAGCCACAACAAGGGACTTCCCTTTACACAACCCCACACTGCCCAGACCCTAGTCACAGATGCATCAGACTACGCCTGGGGTGCACATTTGGATGGCAGGTGCATTCAGGGCCACTAGAGCCCAAATCAAATTCATCTGCACATCAACCAGAAAAAGATGCTAGCTGTTCAGCATGCTCTGACAGCTTTCAGATCCCTACTCTCTCCGGGGCCTCTACGAATCAAAACCGACAACACCACAGTGATGTGGTACATCAACAAGCAGGGGTGATCCCACTCTTACCCACTCTGTAGGCTAGCCATGACCCTTTGGAACATGGCTTCAGCCATGCATATTCACCTGCAAGCCCAATTCCTGCCAGGCAACCAAAACTCACTGGCAGACAACTTACAGACAACTTAAGCAGAAGTCTCCTAGACCCACATGAGTGGCAATTAAACCACAACACATTCAGCCTTGTGACCCAGAAATGGGGTACCCTGAAGGTGGACCTATTTGTCTCCCCCTACAACCACCAGCTCAGCAAATTCTGCACCAGGGAACCTCACAGCAAGGCCTGGAAAGTGGATGCCCTGTCCTTCCACTGGGAAAACCTCTCAGTCTATGCATTTCCCCCTTCCTCTTCTTACAAGAGTACTACTCAAAATAAGGGAGGAGAGACCAAAGGCAATCCTGATTGCCCCAGACTGGCCACACCAGCACTGGTATCCACTACTGCGCAGTCCATATCCGTTGCCTCCATGGCACCTCTCTCAGATTCCAACTCTCCTGGCTCAGCAGGAGGGAGAGTTCTTCCATCCACAGTTGCACACCCTGACTCTGGCAGCCTGGCTTATTCCTTGACTTCTCCTCCAGTGGCCAGCCTAAGCAAGCAAGTCCTGGATGATATACGTGAAGCCAGATGACCCAGTACTAGAAAATCCTATGCTGACAAGTGGAAAAGGTATTGTTCCTGGATCAGACTAAAGGAGCTGAGCCAGCACAGCCCTCCTTATCTCTCATCCTGGATTACCTAGCAGACCTACTCCACAGGGGCTTATCCTTCTCTTCCATTAAAATCCATGCCTCTGCCATCTCTGCACATTACAGTACAGAGCCACCTCTCTTCTCACACCCTCTCATCAAGCAATTCCTGAGAGGGGCTAACAACTTAAGTCCACCAAGGACAGCTCCTATCCCTGCTTGGGACCTTAACTTTTTGTTGGAAAAGCTCACGCTAACTCCCTTTGAGCCTGCAGCTTCAGCAGAGTTAAAATTCCTCTCTTGGAAAACAGCCTTGCTTTTGGCCATCACTTCAGCTAGAAGAGTGTCTGACCTACAAGCACTTATGGCTGTGGAACCCTTCATCATTTTCCATGCTGACAGGATCTCCCTCAGGACTAACCCAACTTTCATGCCTAAAGTGGTGTCCAGTGTGTCTCTCAACCAATCTATTCATTTGCCCACCTTTTTCCCTAAACCTCAAAATAAGGGGGAAAGGATCCTGCACTCTTTAGATGTGCATAGACAGCTCAGATTCTACTTGGATAGGACTAAGCCCTTTAGGAAATTTGGCCAGTTACTAGTCAGCTTTGCACCGGGGCAGAGGGCACGGCCATATCAAAATAAACCAGCTCCAAATGGATAGCACACTGTATCCATTTCTGTTACAAACACCATGGAAAACCACCCCCACAGGGGGTCAGAACACATTCCACTAGGGCAACTTCAATCTCTACAGCCTTTCTCAGAGGGGTCCTTACCAGGGACATCCTGGAAGCTGCAACATGGAGTTCTGTTCATACCTTCACCAAGCATTACCACCTGCCTATCTTTTCCAAATCCAGGGCAGGCTTTGCAACCGCAGTCCTGTAGGGCATACTAGCCAGCCCCAACTCTTCTTGACTGCCTCCACCCATTCTTCAGCTTTGGGAATCAACTCGTGTGTGATGACTGCAACAGTGAAACACAAAGAACATAGTACAGTTGTGTACACTTACCATAAATGCAGATGTTCGAGTGTATTCACTGTTGCAGTCCTGGATGTTCTTCGTGTTTCACTGTTGCAGTCATTACATTTGGGTAATCTGCTGGCAGGTTGCCCTCAGATGGCCTGAATATCAAAGTATTGGGTCCTGCGTCGGTTGCTGTCTCCTCTTCCATGACGTCAGGTCATCAGGGGTATAAAACATGCAGCTGATGCCATTTTATTCAGTCTTTCTTGCCGCGCAGTGCCCGAAGCAGAAGCAGTTCGCAAGTGCCGGTCGGCCGACTCCTGAAATTTTCGCATTCGAGTTTCAGAACCGAAGTCTTCAACTAAAGCTAAGTACCCCATTGGGGAAACTTTTTCTTGCTCCTTACCGTTGTCAGTAAAAGTTAATAATTGCATTACTTGTGGGAATCAAATGCCTCATAATGATTTTCATTTGTACTGTATTCCTTGCCTAGACCCAGATCATAATGTGCCTTGCTGTCAGTTTTGTGCTAGATTTAACCAACACACTATTAAGCGTTGGTATATTTTTGCTTCAAAATATTTTGGATCCAGATTTAATTACCCTGAAATGTCATCGGTTAGCAATCCGACTACTGGAGTTCACAAAAAACTCTAATAAAAAGACAGAGACAGACCGTCGAGGTCCAAAACCGACGACAAAGCTTATCCTAAACTAGTCGCCGATACTCAGTGAGATGCTTTCGCAGCCCCTGATACCCACTACTTTTGAGTCGCAAGCCTCCACCGAGACCCATGCAGAGTCCGGTATGCCGCGAGATTCACAGAGTATTGAACCCATGGATGTCTCTCCCTTGGATGGGTCTGGAGCCGCTGAGCAGGCACCGGCTTCTGAGGGTGTTTTCAGGCCTTAACATTTTTATATAAAACCGACACCAGCTTCAAAAATAAGATCAAAAACATCTTCCAAGTCTAAAAAACTGACGCATGAGCCACGTGCTCAGGCCCCTATGCCTAAAAATCAGATGATCAAAATGGCTGAGGACTTAATTACCTTGATCAGGGGTTCCCAACCCCCCCCCCACCCCTACTAAGAAGCCTAGGCAAGACACTGATTATGAATCTTCAGATCAGGTTTCCATTTCTTCTGATTCCTCTTCTGATCAGGAATTTTCTATTCCACCCTATGAGGATTCAGATGCAGAAGAATCCATCCCATTTGCATCTCCTCCTGAGGATTATTCTTTTGGAGAAACCTTGCATACTTTAAGGGAACATTTTCATTGGGAGAGTCAGGATTTCTCTGAATCAAAAAAAGAGGCTTAGGGATTTCCTTCTTCCTCAGCATAGGCCTTTGGCAATTCCTTCTGTATTAGACATTGTTGATGATGTGTTTTCGGAATCAAGCATGGCTCCTGATTCCCTACCTCTGGCTCTTAGTAAACCAGACAGATATTACAGGGTTCCTGACTCCCACAAATTTCTATTCAAAAATCCTGCTGCTTATCCTGAGACTATCTCACAGGGTCCCAAAGGTGTAAAGGCCTCTACAGCCAAAAATCCTACCCCCTCTGATAGAGATTCCAGGGCGCTGGATAGATGGGGAAAGAAGGTTTATACATCTGCAACCTTGGCAATTAGGGCCTTAAACTGCTAGTTTCATATGCTTAAATATCAACAGCATGTTATGGGCTTATTGAACAGAAAATTATGTTGATTTCTGATTGTGTGGAAAATGAAATACAGGAATTATTGCATGCAGCATAACAGGTTGGAAAGCATACTTTGCAATGTGGTTTTGATTCCTTGGAGGCCTCTTGCAGGTCCGCAGTTACTCAATCTGTGATTAGAAGGCATGCCTGGCTCAAGGAGCAAAATCTGCCTGATCATGTTAAAGCTAAATTGTTGGATGCCCCTTTACAGTATGATACTCTGTTTGGTAATAAGGCAGAAGAGGTTTTAAAGAAAATGGAAGACAAAGTTAAATCTATCCAAACTGTAAAAGATTTCTTACAAGTGCAGCCACCCAGGCTCAGTAGGCACTGGCCTACTAAACATTGGTCCTTTCCTGTGTCCAACAGAGCCTCTCAAGGCAAATCCAGGTGCTCAAAAGGCTCTAGATATCAATCACAGGGTTCTTACAGGTCAAAGCAATGGGGTGCCTCCACCTCCAAATCTGGAGGAAACAAAGAACAGCCCTACAGTAAGCAGTCTCAATGACTTCCCTCTACCTTCACCAAGCACTTGGCAGCCCCCCTTGGGGGGGGGGGGTGAATTAGCACTTCATACTCAAAATTGTCAGTTAATTACCCAGGACAAATGGGTATTAAACATGGTATCCTAGAGGTACAGATTTCATTTCCATACTTTGCCAATTCCAAACGGTTGGCCAGATCTGCCACAAAATCAATGGGCAGAGGCTCAAAAACAAGTTACATCCCTCATGGATATGGGAGCTATTCAGCCAGTACCAGAATAGGAAAAAGGACAAGGTTTTTATTCAAGACTTTTCCTGGTTCCCAGAAAAGACAATGCCTGGCGTCCAATACTGGACTTATCGATTTTGAACACGTGCCTGGACATTCCAAGATTCCAAATGCTGACTTTGCAACAGCTACTGCCTATGCTGGGCAGGAACGCTTGGTTAGTGATTCTAGACTTAAAAGAGGCATACCTGCATATCCCAGTAAGGGAGTCTCGCAGAAGATACCTCCGCTTCAAGGCAGTTTTTTTGCATTACCAATTCTCTGCACTGCCCTTTGGCTTATCTACTGCGCCCAGGGTCTTTACAAAGTACCTGGCACCAGTAATTGCAATTTGCAGACAAGCATATAAATTTATCCTTACCTGAACGACTGTCTCATTCAAGCAGAGAACAAGGACATTCTTTTTCAACATCTGGCATTTGTAAAAAGGCTTCTAACATGCCTAGGGTACACAATAAACAAAAATAAATCCCAACTGGTACCCTCTCAAGTAATTACATTCCTGGGTGCAAGCTTGAATACAACTGCCCGGATGGCTTACCTTACGCCAGACAAACAAAGGCAACTGACAACATACTTCAAACAGATGGCAACATAAACCCAGTTATCTCCAAAACAAATTTGGTAGGCTTTGGGGTTCATGGCATCCTGCATTCTACTAATTCCATATGCAAGACTGCATATGAGGAAACTTCAATGGTACCTAAAAAGTTTATAGAGTCAACATTGTCACAGTCTGGAAACAATGATTCCTCTCATTCCCTGCCTACAACAGGACTTTCTTTGGTGGGCAGAGACATGTCACCAAAACAAGGGACTGTCATTCACTCTACCCCCTGCCACCCAAACCCTAACTACAGATGCATCAGACTATGCTTGGGGGGCCCATCTGGCGGGGAGATGCATTCAGGGCATATGGAGCCCAAAACAAATGCATCTGCATATCAACCAGAAAGAGATGCTAGCTGTTCAGAATGCTCTGACAGCCTTCAAGGATTTACTTCATCCAGGACAACTACTGATAAAGACGGACAACACCACAGTTATGTGGTACATAAACAAGCTGGGGGGTATACATTCCTACCCCCTTTGCAGACTAGCCATGGTATTGTGGAACACAGCTTTGACTTACCAAGTACATCTTCAAGCTCAATTCCTGCCAGGAAAACAAAATACTCTGGCAGACGACCTAAGCAGAAATCTTATGGACCCACACGAGTGGAAACTGGATCCACAAATCTTCAGCATGGTAACACAGAAATGGGGGAGCCCAGACATAGATCTATTTGCCTCTCCCCAAAATTATCAACTGGACAAATTCTGCACAAGGACTTATCACAGACAAGCATGGAAAGTGGACGCCCTATCCTTCAGTTGGAAAAATCTATCAGTCTCTGCCTTTTCCCCTCTGCCTCTTCTCTCCAATGTCCTACTAAAGGTCAGACAGGAAAAAACAAAAATGATCCTGATTGCTCCAGACTGGCCTCGCCAGCACTGGTACCCAATTCTAAGGAATATGTCTCAACTCCCTACTTGGTACTTGCCTCAAATACCTCATCTACTGTCTCAGCAGAACAATCAAATTCTGCACACTCAGCTCCAAACTCTGAACCTTGCAGCATGGCTGATCATTTAATTATTCAAACACCTCTCAGTAAATCTGTGATGGATGTCATTTTGGAAGCCAGAAGGCCTAGTACTAGAAACTCTTATGCTGATAAATGGAAGAGATTCTGTGCTTGGAACCAAGCACAAGGAACGGACACAGCAAAACCAAATATCCCTCAAATTTTACAATACTTGACTGAGATGCTTGACAAGGGCCTATCTTTTTCTTCAATAAAAATCCATACCTCTGCCATCTCGGCTCATTACAACACGGAGCCTCCCCTGTTTTCTCATCCTATCCTAAAACAGTATCTTAGAGGGGCCAAAAATTTAAGGCCTCCCAGAAGATCACCAACTCCTACATGAGACCTCAATTTTGTGCTGGAAAAACTCACCCTGCCTCCTTTTGAACCAGCAGCTACTGCGAATATAAAATGTTTATCTTGAAAACAGCATTCCTCTTGGTAATCACTTCAGCAAGAAGGGTTTCAGAACTACAGGCTGTCATGGCTGTGGAGCCTTTTATGACATTTTACCCGGACAGGGTGTCCCTCAGGACCAATCTTTCCTTTATGCCTAAGGTGGTATCCAGTGTGGCTCTTAACCAAACAATTCACCTGCCAACATTTTACCCAAATCCGCAGAACAAGGGAGGGCGGATTCTGCATTCATTGGACATACACAGACAACTAAGATTCTACTTAAACAGGACCAAATCTCTAAGAAAGTCTGAGCAACTACTGGTGGCATTTGCTTCAGGATCAGAGGGGAAGGCTATATCAAAGCAGACTATTTCTAAGTGGATAAGCCACTGCACTCTTTTCTGCTACTTGCACCATGGAAAACCTGTGCCCAAGGGAATCAGGTCACATTCCACCAGGGCTGCCTCTACCTCGGCAGCTTTTCTCAGAGGAGTTACAACCAAAGACATTATAGAAGCTGCTACTTGGAGCTCTGTTCACACCTTCACAAAGCATTATAATTTGCCTCTCTTCTCCAAATCCAGGGCAGGCTTTTCCACTGCAGTTCTGCAGGGCCTCATAGCCCCTCCTAAGTCTATTTAGTTCCATCCTTTCATCCATAGCTTTGGGATTCCACCCAAATGTAATGACTGCAACAGTGAAACACGAAGAACATAGTACAGTTGTGTACACTTACCATAAATGTAGATGTTCGAGTGTATTCACTGTTGCAGTCCGGGTTACCCACCCGCCATCCCCTTTTTCTATAACTTCTCTTTCCTTCACTATATTCTAAAGCCTTTGTGGTGTATTTGCTTTTAGATGAAGGTAAAGTTTATGTTGCTAAAAGTGCATTTACATATATTGCTGTTTATATATATATATTTATATATATATATTTTTTTGCTCCCCATTTGGGGGGCGCCTGACATCTGGGGCAAGAAAAACTGAATAAAATGGTGTCGGCTGCATGTTTTATACCCCTGACGACCTGACGTCATGGAAGAGGAGACAGCAACCGACGCAGGACCCAAGACATTGATATTCAGGTTGACTGAGGGCAACTTGCCAGCAGATTACCCAAATGTAATGACTGCAACAGTGAATATACTCAAATATCTACATTTATGGTAAGTGTACACAACTGTACTTTTCCCACCCTCCAGCCCCCTTGTCCCTCTCTCTCCTTACAGGGCTATTGGTATTTACTTTCTACTGGTGGTGTTATTCCACCATACCTTAGCTCCCTGTTTGGGGGCACCTGACATTTGGGGCAAGAAAAACTGATGTAATGGTGTCAGCTGCCTGTTTTTATACCCCTGACGTCAGTCCTGGAGGGACAGCAACTGACTCACAAATACTAAACCTCTGGTATTTTGGCCAACTGAGGGCTACCCCTGGCAGGATAACCCAAGTGTGATGACTGCAACAGTGAATACACTCGAATATGTACATTTATGGTAAGTGTACACAACTGTATTTTCCCCTTTGTCTCATTTTTGTTATCCTTCATGGATACTGGAGCCTACTC